>NC_092428.1:25760384-25945384 GCF_036169615.1 Heliangelus exortis | reverse complement strand
TTTATAAACTGAACTCCTAATGGAACACGTGAGCCGGATTCCAAACGAGACTTTTAAAAAATTAAAACGTTGTGGTTTATATTTCCTTCTCTTCTGGGTGAGTTAGACCTACTAAGAGTTTCTCATCAGTTAAGTAAACAGCTCTAGCCACTAAAGAGAATACTTCAAGGGAAAATAAAGCTTTCATAGGAGCAGACTCAGAGTCTGAACTCATGATGCTTTTTCTTCAATGGGAATGCCCTAAAGACAACACTTCCAGAGCAGAGGATTCAGCAGGTGCCAGACACCCCGAGAACTGTCACTGGCACCATCTCTGGAATCATGTTGATATCCAGCCACTGTAGCACAGTGTTCCTGAGCAGAGTAGATAACTTCCAGATTGAAAAATCAGTGGTCTGAAGGGTCAAGGAGCCACATTTGGCCCACAATCAAGAGTCTGTCTGGTTGCCTGAGTTCTTCAACTAAAATTCTGATACACCATAGGCAACTGGGCATTTTGAATACTTTGAATACAGGGGTGCATGGGCTGGAAACAGAAAAACCTTAATTGTACAACTGACATGATTTCTCTACTCTTTAGCGTGACAACGAAATTTCCGACCTCTCCAAATCTGCCACCTTGCCACTTCACTTCTGTTTTGGTCTCTTGTAAGATACAAGCTCCTTGGTTACTTAAATATGACAGTAAACATCAGAGAAAAGCATGGAGACTGTTACTACTGCTTGGGAGGGATATAAAGGCTTGGAGATACTGCCCTTCCTTCCTTCTGGATTTCTTCTGTAAGAGAGAAATGATACTGTATAATGACCACAAATATCTTTCCAGATCCACACTGGCCTCATTTATCTGAACCTCAGAGATTAATCTAGCTTGGTGCTGCCTTTTTTTTTTTTTTTTTTCTTTTTCTTTTTCCTTTTTTTTCTCTCTAAATTTAACCTCATTATACTTTGGTCTGCCTACCTACAGAATTAGTATAGTATCACTGTCTCTCAAGAGGATAACATGGGAGAACACATGAAGTTCTGGGAGCTCATCATCTTAAAGGGCAAAACCATATATACTATTCAAAAAACCATACAGCCATTAAAGCTGGCAAAAAAACCTGCAGCCATTTCACTTATTGTAAAAAAATTAAACTATTGCCTTATTTTTGCATTTAAATACCTCTCACTGTCATTTAATGAAGGAAAAGTTTTCTAAACATAGCAATCATCTTGCAAAGATCGCTGCAGATGTATCAGGCAGAATTAATGACTGTAAAAGGCTGACAGAATTGTGCTTTGTCTTCTGTGAATGAAAACTCTACTCTCCAGACCAGATAAAAATCAGCCTCTGCCTTCTTTGGCAGTCAGATCATAACAAGGCCGAAGTGATATTAAATCATTTATGAAGTTTTTAAGCTTAAATATCAAAGTGATATATATGCAGAAAAACTGTTATGACATTTGAATTTCAGCAATAGGCATTTTTTAGGCATTTCAGACTATGTAAAACCTGACATTTCAGTGTTTATATACAAAACCTGCTATGATACAAAACAACACCTCTCCATCGATGTTTTGTCATTTAAAACTTTTGTTAGTCACAGAGCTTTATCTTAGTCTGCTGCAGAGCAAATTCTTGCCTAGAAACCTTAGGCAAAGAGGAAATATCTACTGTATATTAATTATGATTGTTACAGTGATCACTTTCAGTCTCCTTGTTTCCAGTAGTCCGTCTTTCATTGTCTTTATTATTAATGTAGAAATGTTCTTTTGGCAGCTAAAAGACAGTACTTTCATGCAACATTTTGATGAAGTGCACCAGAGGAAATGAAACAGACTACCCAAAGAAAGAAAACAGCACAGGTGAAACACCACTGTTCAGGGTATTATTTTCAGGACATAGAGGAAACAACATGCACTGCTCATCAATTATTCCATAATGTATAATGCTTGTCTCCCCAACCTTCTAAAAGCTGGGATTGAAATGTTTTGACATGATGATCTCTAGGTGGAAATACTGAAGGCGTTAAAATATAGATATAAATAGGTGATAATGAAGAACAAATGTGTACCATTTTCTTCCAGTCATAGTTTGCAAATTAACAAGCTGTTATTGATTTTTCTGTGAGGTCAATAACAGCATTTATTGATCTGAGAAGTTAATACTCACTGAGGTCAATACTATATCTCAGGGGTCAACAAATCTGGATACTGACTTCTATTTCCTGTCTATATATAAATATTACATAGGTAAAATGGGCAAATTTCATCTTTGGAGATAAAAAACCAATATTGATGCAATAAAAAAATCCCAAAGCGTTAAAAGAATGGATTTGACTTCAATCATTTTCAAACAGTTCTCAAGCACTTAAAATGTTATATTAGTCCAGAACTATGGGCTTCATCAACTATATCTTTAGTTCTGAACTTTATATCACCCAAGTACAGAACGGTCATTCACGGTGTTATTTCCCAAAGCCACAGTATTAGTCCATTGATAGAGGCTACTCAATATCAAGTGGACATTAACATATTTTACCAATTAAAATAAAGCTCATGAGAAAAGCAGTAGCCAAGTAACAGTTGTGGACTTTGTTTTTTCTTGTGTCTCATTCTTTCCAACGTGATCTCCAGAAAAATCAAGAGAAACTTTCCTACTGCCTTCAATAAATTCTGGATCAGGACATCGTAAAATCAGTTTTCTTCTGATCTGAAGTTTGTCACTCAAATCATTCACACGTCTCAGAAAAACCAGAAGTGAGCAATTAGTCTCCTGCTAACTTACACAGACAAATATCAATGAAGCTCTAGTGTACTCTTGGAAAATTACTGGGAAGAAACGAAATTTAAGGAAATGCCAAGCCCACACAGCTATTTTTGCAGCTAGGTACTCCATTATAACAAGTGGTCAGCAAGGTAACATCTTAAAATATGGCACATTAGTATTAAATTTTTGAAGAATTATATCTGTGTGAAGAGACACAAGTAAACTTAGAGCACAAGCAAGGCAATGTGTGCATTATTGGAAGCATTTAAAATGGGTAAAAAAGATAGTTCAAAACTTTAATAAGGTGTCTTTACAAGCCAAATATTCAGATATCCTTTCAGTACCAAAACAGTCAAATTCCCAGACAGAAAGTATTTATGATGGTCCAAGAGTGTTAGGCAGACCATTACAAATGAGTAAGAGGTTTTGGCTTTTAAAAAGGGTCTAAGTATTTAAAATCTTTTCAGAAATATGATTAGGCAAACAACTATGTATCTAAGAGGTCAGTGAAATAAAATAGCAAGAATTGCTCTTCACAAACGTACTGAAATACACGTTAGGTTTAGAGGTAAAACCCTTCAAAAAAAGGACATCATTATTCTTATTTTGAACTACTACTTTAGATTATTTTCTGAATGAAATACTCTTTTTGCAGTCATTAAAACATGGCAATTTCCACTGAAGAAAACTCCTCCTTTCAGAAGGATATGCCATGCTATCATATTTTTCTTTAAGAGCTGCTTTTTTATTGCATCCATGGCTTATGGAATATTCCTCTTACTTGTTATGTGATCTTTACCTTTTTTTAAATTTTTAATTTGAGGGTATTTTCTTGGAAAAAAAATTAAAACATATGATTTTATTGTTTTAGTAGCTGAAGAAAATGGCTTTAAAAATGCCATCATCACAGGGAAAACACTAAAGTCTATACAAGTATACTTGATATTGAAAAATTATGATTTTTTACAAATGAGTGTAGCTTCTATGGCCCAGATATTTAAAAGTATTTGTAAGTATTTTCTATAAAGATGGAGTTAAGTGCCTACAATGACTTCACAAGATGGTAAAGTGGATCTATAATCAAGTATCTTTTTCTACCATCTTATTTAGGTACCTTACCTCCTTAATTAATGCAGAAAAATACAATAAATGCTAACTGAAGCTCCATAACTTACTATATTTGATCCTGAATACTGAGTATTTTTTTACTGAACTAAGTTTCATCCCATCCTACTTTTCTATAAGCTTAAAATTGTAGAAAAGATTTATTTTTAGTAGTTAAAAACTAATTTTATAACAATTTGTCTATTTTTTAAGTCACCATGAAGCTGTTCAAGAAACTAAATTTTTTATGCATCCGTTGGTTGTTGCACTCAGCAGGCACATGAACACATGTGAACACACAAACTTGCAAATCAGTATGTAAATATTTATGCTCTACAAATAAATGGGCATGTTTACAACCATGAGTATTTATTACAATCGTGTTGATTAGGCCAAGAATATAAAGTTTCATATAAAATTTAAAATTTATATTTTTAGAGCTACTGAAGTTATAAAAGGTAAATGGCAAATGGCAGAAAAACAACCACACTGTGAGAGACAGATGATGCTGGCAACTGGGAGCAAGGGAAGGGTTTGCAAAATATGGATGGAACACAAAATCACAGAATCTGCAGAACTGAACTAGCTGTGTTAGTACTAAGAAAATAAAGAGGTGCTCTTGAGCCAAGAAAAGAAGTAGAGAAAGAACTGAGATGTAAGTGGCTTATGGCTGGTATAGAATTGTGAAACTGTAGTTTTCAAAGCCATAAAAACCACTTTTGTGGGTCTGCAATTTCCTCCAACAGCTGGCAGCCAATAAGTAGCAGCAGTTTTTCAAAACCAGCCTGTAAGAGTGCAAAGAATATTATTGTGCTAATTCAGAAAGGTGACTGGTACTGCACATCAGCAGTTGAATTCACTCTGACATGAAAATTAAGCTCGACAGTAAACAGCTTCCTACATTGAACTCCTGACTCGCTTTGAGAATAGCATTAATTTCACTTTTACAATGTATACATTTACTCAGTAATTAAGCAAAGTTCATGGTATGGGCTATTAAGTGGAGAGAAGTTTCATTGTTTAAAAGAAATATGGTACTAACAAAATTGAATAGAAAACCAACAAAGTTTTGATTTAAAAATAAAGATTTGGGTAGTGAGTATTGCTTGCAGAAGTCAGAGGTTATGTTCTCACCTGATACATGCTACACAAGCATGTCAACTGTGACAAGTTCTCATAATGTCCAGTTTTCATCAAACTTGCAGGTTTGCCCATGCAACACTGATAATTTGTTGTGAAATTATACTCTATCAGTAGGGAGGTGAAATCATTAGCATAAAATAGTATGATAGGACTTGAGCTATATGAAGAAATAACCAGATAATAATGATCTTCAGTCATGCCATGTGTGACACATGTGACTTCAGGACAGAAATTTGGGCTTTTCTCACTTCTACCAAAAGAAAAAAAAAACCAACCCCAAAAACCAAACCAAAAAAATAGTTATTTCTGTAACTCTTCAGTCCTAAATTGTAGAAGGGCAAAATACTGAAATACTGCAATTGAAAAAGGATCTATCATGAAAAGCCTTTTGATATTGACTTCACCTAGAAAAACGAATTCAATACAGATACATTTTTAATGTTAAAATTTATTTTTGGTGCAATTGGAGGAAAACACTGTTAGCCTGACAGGAATTAGAGGTAGGCGGCTTCAAGCAAGAAAAAAATTAATAATAAAAACCACCTAGTGTAAATTCTATTTTGCCAAGTCTAAGCTCATCAACTTTGCTTCTTGATGTAAGTTGTACACAGTCTTTGCCCAACCAGACTGCCCATGGAGTGAAAAACCTGGACAATTTATGTTAGATAAAATTCCAACATCTTTCAGAGACACCCAAGCACAGTGGCTGAGTGTTGTGCAAATGAAGAAAGAGAATATAAACATGGAGAAAAGACAAACTGGTAGCTTTTTCCATTATCCTTTTGCCAAATCAAAGTAGCTTGGAGTGTTTACTTGGACTGATAGAAACAGCAGCTACTATTAATTTATAGTTTTGTTTTTATCTTTCTTTCATTCATTTGCCTTAAGCCACTCAGAACCAAACAAACTCTGAAATGTTATCACAGGGGAAAAAACCTCCCTGAGGCTACATAATTTCTAAACTGAAAGAAGCAAGTAGTGCAACTTGAAACCAAAAAAATATAACCACATAGCTCAACTTGAAATATTGACACTTTTATTAGGACAAATCTTCAAAAGTTTTGCTTAAACTACAATGAATACCTTCATCAGTAAACATTATCTTATACCAGTAAATGCACTAGAGAAAGAGATTCAGCACCAAGGATTACACTAAATGCTCTTTCCAATGATTCAGTAACAGATTATTTCTTGTAGAACAGTCTGCACAGTAAAGGAAGTCCATGAGTGCTTGTAAAATAATGTTTTAAAATCTTCTGAGCTCAGTTTATAATTCAGAAATTAATATTACTTACAAGTAATCTATGAGAAGGGTAAAGTATTTGTGAAAATATAGAGATTTCAGCCTGCATGATTATTTCTCTGCAACACACATGGGAAACACTTAAGCATAAAGGTTTTGTTACCTGAAACAGGATGTTTCCATCATTCAATTAGGGGTTAAAAATCCACAATCTGAATTCTATGCTTCTATTACAGATAATAAAATAACCCTTCTAAAGAGTTATTGCAGTGTTTTGCTAATCCAAAAATCAGTCTTAAACAAAATTACTTCAACTGGATGCTACTTTCTAAAAAGACTGAAGCTGAGCTGTCCCATATGAGGCAATAATACATTCCTGCACATTAGTGAACATTAAAATAACCTGGAACTTCTTCCAGGATAGAGGGCAAAATGGCAAAATTTGGATCACTTTTTTTCCTACTATAACTTGGCAAATCTGTATTACTGAACAGATTTGACTTTCCTTATTTGCTGCATTAATGGTATAATCCCAAACCTTCTGAGGTGAAAGATAAGCATTCATTTTATTGGAATTCCAGTTGAAAGGTGCTGAGTACCCAAAAGATAAGCTTTTAACAGAAATGGTCTTACAATACTGCATAGACTGTGAAAAACTCTACAAAATAAGTTTTTTCTTGTCTCTTCCAAAAAAAGTAGTTAGAGAAGTTTTTCTTTGTTTGGTAGATTGGGGGTTTTTTTTTGGGCTTTTGGGGGTTTTTTTGTTTTTTTTTTGTTTTTTTGGTATTCTGAAGCAGTCAGAGGACAGTACTTTAATAATGGAAATTGATCATTTCCTTACATTATGATTAATGCATTATGTGCTTATAAATTTATGAGTTTATTTGGAAAAAAATTATATCCTGCATTTGAGACAACACACACAGATGCAGAAGGACACTGTGCAGAGGGAAAAGCTTTTGAACACCACTGGACAAGGTTAGAGGTTACTGGGTAAACTTTTCATAACCACAGTCAAGGCCCATACTGCTTTTTAATCCAATCTCTGAGAAGAAACAGAGAACTAAGGAAAGTAGGGATGGTGCCAGAATTGGAATAAATATGTGCAGAAGTGTCTGGATAGACACAAGGTATTAAAAAGAAGGCACAAGGTATTAAAAAGATAAATCTGGAGTTGGAATTAAGAAGGTCAGAGCTGGGAGGGTTGCTGAAAGGGAGCACAGGAGGTCCAGAAGGGAGGAGGTGACAGATGTGAAGCCAGAAAGGGAAGACCTTGGTGACTGGGCAAACAAGGAACCAGCAAGCAATATTCAAACTGAAGGGGTAAAAAGCTCTTTGCTGGTATCAACAACTGCACTGTGAAACACTAAATAATGGGAACTGAGTAGTTTGTTCTCTCCATGCCCTCTCAATGCTACCTCTGACTCTTTGCTACAAGGCAGCAGCACTACCCCAACACCTTGCCCCTCATGGAAGCTGGGATGCTCCTGAGGCCTGACATACTCAGAGACAAAAATTTTCTCCCCTGTTTCTTCCTCCTCCCCACTTTAAAGCCCAGACTACGAAGAAGGGCAGAGGGCTTGGAGATGTAGGAATGCAATATGCCACTTCAAAATGAATTTCTGAAACAATAAACAGATTTTAATAGAAATCAGCCAGCAAAGAAAAAAAATTATATATGAAACATGAAATACCGTTGCCAGCAGAAGAAACAAGGATCATGAAAAAGCTCTCTCTGATGGTGACTGGAAACTGCATAAAAACTCATCTCACTGTAGAAACTTTGGATTAAGATTTCAGTAGAAAGATGTTCTGGCATATCAAAGAAACACCTGAGGAGGAGATATTGGTATATGCTCCAGAACTCAGAAGCCCTCTTTCTCTAATGAAAGGTTTTACGTACAGTATTCACATATATATGTATGAATAATTCATTAGAGATGAAACAGGTAGATATTAACTGTAAATATCTGGGAAAGGAATAGACTTTTTTTTGTTTGTTTGTATATTTAAAGCAAGGGGCACAAGAAGCAAGGACTTGATTTCCAAAACATGGTTTCCTTTTCCATATTCTTAGTTATTGGGAGCTCAAATGTAATTGGAATATACATGCAACTTAAAGCAGAAGAGTTGTGTGAAGGTCTCAGTGATAGTTGCTATTGCAAGTAAGTTACTAAGTACACAAAATTACAACACAAAAGAAGCAACACCCTTTCCACTAGCCTAAGGTAGCCCTACATGTACCACCATTAGGGTTTGTTATTTTGTCAAATTGACATTGGGTGTTAGAGCCATTTAGATTTTTTATAAGCTAAGCATATACTTTTTCCTTTGATTGCAGCAACACTTAGTATTCTGTCTACCTGAAAAGCCAACCTCCAGCTCTTGCAACTGTAATGGAATGGAATCAGTTTAGTAAATATATTTATTTTAATTTTTATGTTTCACATATTTTATGTCAGCTCTGGTATGCAGCTCATTTATGACACCTGAACACGTGGAGGAGGAAGGTCCTTCTGGACAGTTGCTTGGGGTTCAACCTCACAGGTTCTTCCACCAGTGAGGAAACTGTGAGTCCAAATCTGCTGTACCCCAAATTCCATTACTCACATCTGTCAAGACACCTTCTGGAGCTGTTTTAAAATAGTTCCTTATTCATGCTAAAGCCACCAAACTTCAAGACCCATGCCTTCAGAAACCCTCTACAAACATTTCTTAACACACTTCCAGTGATCCCTTTACTGTACTTTATTCTGCATCCAGATAAGACAATAACTGCTACTGTTTCATGAAGAAGTAAACAACTCTTTGTCTAATGAGATTCTCACTATCTTTCCACCTAGAAGGCTGCCAATGAGGCAGGTCTGACCACATACCTGTCACTACATTTCATTATTTATGGATCAGTCCAGAAAGGGACTGTAGTTTGACTGTGGTTCATTACAACAGGTAAAAGCCACTATAATTTGCTTGGATCCCTTACTATCAAGAATTACTTCACATAAGGGTGGGTAGTAAGCTGCTGAGTCTCTTGCTCAGAGATATTTCTCCTTTAACAGTTTCAGAGTAAAATACTCCTGGGATTCCCAAGGACTAAGGGGGCTGTTCAGCCTGGAGAAGAGGAGGCTCAGGGGAGACCTCATCACTCTCTACAACTCCCTGAAAGGAGGTTGGAGCCAGGGGGGGGGTTGGTCTCTTTTCCCAGGCAACTCTCAGCAAGACAAGAGGGCACAGTCTCAAGTTGTGCCAGGGGAGATTTAGGTTGGATATTAGAAAGAATTTCTTTACAGAGAGGGTGATCAGACATTGGAATGGGCTGCCCAGTGAAGTGGTGGATTCTCCGTCCCTGGAGATATTTAAAAAGAGACTGGATGTGGCACTCAGTGCCATGGGCTGGGAACTGCAGCGGGAGTGGATCAAGGGTTGGACTTGATGATCTCTGAGGTCCCTTCCAACCCAGCCAATTCTATGATTCTATGATTGGAAAACAACATTTTAAACAACCTAAAGTCCAGATTCAGAAGGAATTTCTGTAAACGGAACAAGAGAGTTTTTCTTCCATAGATTTCTTTTCTTAAAAACATGTCTAAATATTACAAAAGTGATATGAAAACATAAGTAAAGACAAAATTTTAACTACAAACTCTTCTAGTAGCACACATATTTTAGAAAGATTCAGAGGTGGAGCACAACAGCCAATAATCCATCCACGGAGGCAAGTTCAACACTTCCTCTCAAATTACATTTACCAAAAGCTATGAAAATACCTAAGATTCCTGAAGAAAAATAAATACCTGAATGTAGCTTTTCCACAAAAGCCTGGACAGCATTTAATGGTTGGGTCTCTCTTTTACGCAAAGTCTCTATTATATAAACATCAGGACTTCTTTTTCTCCCCTAGAAAGTATCTGGCAGTTGAGAAGAAGTTATTGAAACCAATTCAACTGCAGATTACAATGGTCATCTACAACAACCCTTTGCTCTTCTTGATAGTGTTTTACATTCCCATGCCTTATCTCTGAAGGTGAATGAACCATTTTGAACTACTCCCCATCCAAAACACTTTTGTCTGAGCAAACATATCTAGGACTTGACAAAGAAGGGGATACCTTACAAGCTACACTCTGCAGACAAAATAAGGAAGTTTTAGAATTCAGTTTGGTGCTGTGGAAATCTGAGCACAGGGAATGGGATTAGGAAATCTCCCTCTCCAAAATGGGAAGAATTTTGCAATTTATCAGAACTGATTCAACAAATTCTTCTTTCAACTGAAACCAATAATTTGGATGTATATTTAAAATCTCTCTCCTATTCTGAGGCTACATGGTGAGACTAAATGATCTGAAATTAAGAACACTGAGCTCCAGCATCATAAGTAATTAGTGGTGTTGGAAATGCCTACTAACCATGCTGTAAACTTGCTTGTCTGGTCCTTACCAGCAAAGCAAATGATAACATAAAACCAGAAAAGAAACAAGAAATATTTTTTATAACAAAATTTTTATTTAAAAATAGCAGATGAGTGCACTTTGCAGTGTGATCAGCCATTATTACAACCTCCCCTACCTGGTACAAACTACAGAGACCTTCAAGATTTAAAGACCTTCAACAGTGGTTTCCCTGTACTGAGAGATATCCCTTAGGTGTTTGTACCATACATCTTGGGGAATTAAACCTTAAATGATCTGATGAATTTACTGATCTACCAAATCAGCTACTCAAATGCCTGCTGAATTTGCAACATACCTCCACAAACATTTAGAATTACATTCTTCTTTTTAGAGTAGACCTTAACTACTATGGAATTGTTTACCAGATCCTAAAGGCTTTGCTTAGTCCTTCAGGAGGTTTCTGCATAGATTTAAGCAATTTCAGTACCAGTGAATAATAGTCAAAAAATTATGAAAGCCTGACAGCCAGTTTTGGATTGTGTTTTAGAGATGGTGACATAAGTGGCATCCTGTTCAGACACCACTGAAGCCCATGAATCAATGGCACTGGTCAAAGAAGGAAGTCATTGCCCAAGAGATCTCAGCTTGTATGAACAACTTGTATGTAAGATGAAAGGAATTCTCAATTTAGAAATGCAAACAGGAAAAAAAAAGCTTCCAATTTATCATGGTAAGTTTCAGGAATGGTAATGTGAAATTGCATTAAATTAGTTATGTGATGTCAGATTAATCTTTAGATGATCAGAGGGGCAGGTTAAAATAGTATATGTATTTTTGCTGATTAAGGTAATAAGAAAGACATGAATGTGACTTATTCCAGAGCTGAAAATGATCCAGCATCATTATAATTAACAACATACATCCACAATTGTGAAAAGAAACCACATAAATAAAGTAGAATAGATACTAAAGGGCTGTGACCTCCATCTCCTCCTTCCTGGCATCACAGACTCAGAATGGCTGGAGTGGGAAGGGACCCCTTGAGATCATCTAATCCAACAAGCTGCTTAAGGATGGTCACCTAAAGCTAGGACTGTGCCCACCTGGATTTCCAGGATCTTCAAAAATAAGAAACTCCACAATCACTGTGGGCTACCTATTTCAGTGTTTGACCATTCCCATGGTAAAAAAAATTTTTCTTATGTTCTTATGAAATTTCACAGGTTTTAACTTTTGTCCATTGTGTCCTCTCACTGGGCAATACTGAAGTAAGTCTGGCTCCTTCATTCCATGTCATCAGCTATTTATACACACTGCTAAGCTCCCCTTGAGCCTTCTCTTCTTCACATTGAAGAGTGTCAGCTTCCTCAGCCTCTCCTCACATAAAAGACACTCCACTCCAATCACTTAATTTGCTCTTCACGGCCTTAAACTGGACTCACTCCACTAAGTCAAAAATCTTTCTTGCACCAGGAAGCCTGGAGACACCACTCCATGTGAGGCCTCACCAGTGCTGTGTACAGAACATCTTTATGCCACAAAAGTAACAATCAAGGCAAGACAGGAGCTGGAGTCAAGTCAACGATGATTTGAAACTTTAAAATGGAGTATTTTACTGTGACAACCCAACACAGAACGATCATACAGTAACTCCAAAAGAACTTCTTTTCTTGCAGTGAAATAATCTAAATTCACTCATTCCTAGAATCATCATGATCCATGCCAGGAATTAAATATAATTATTCCATTTTCATAAAGATCTGCAAAAATTTACCCTACAATGAATTTAACAATTCCAAAGCCACAATCTCCAAACTGTTTAATATATTAATATGCCATATATCATCACTACACTACTAGTCTTCACAAAGGAAGGACAAGTAGTTTACCTCTCTCTCTCTCTCTATATATATATATATATGCACACACACACACATATATTCATATATCGATGCTCAAGATGAAAAGTGAAGGTGGACACAACGATGGGGTGAATAAATGTCACTTTATGGAATTCGATGTAGTTTCACCTGGTTATCTTACCAAAAGACACTCTTTTCATACAAATATACATTTGCACTCCAACCATATTTCTCAGAGATCACCATGGAGATATGCAATGGAAGTTGACATGATCATTGTGTCTATAAAACAAATCTCACATTAAGTAAAAAAAAAACAATATAAAAAAAATATTGTGGTTTTTGTTTTGTTTAGTTTTTTTTTAAAAAAGTCGTTACCATTGATAGAACAGATCTGAAAATCTGCAGGAAAGCAAATGTAATTGCTATCAGATGTCCATTTCTACTAATATGTCATCTTCTGGCATAAGAAAATAAATTCTCCTTGACCCTTCCAAAATCTACACTGTACATTCCATACATTCAATTCATTACTGAGCACAGCACTAAGGGCAGAATAATTAAAAAGCAGGTACTTTAGTAATGCCATTCATTTAACATAGACATATTTAACTCTAGAAGGGTTCAACTTTATTTACCTCTTAAATAAGGTTTGAATTCTAAAGAGATTCTGCAGTATATCAGTTAATTGGGACTTTTTGCCAGAAAATGATTTCACTGCTCAAACGTATTTTCCGAAACTTTCTGTAACTTTGCACATGCTTTATGTAAGAGGATTAGACTTTAGAGGTTTAATTATTGCTAGTTTTTAAAAAAATCCACTGTAAATTGCTAAAACTTAGTAAAAACATTTTGAAAATAACCACTGAAAATTCAGAAATTAAAAACCACTAATTCAACAACTAAGCTTCAATTTAGCCTTCTCCCTTAATTTTCTTCTCTCTGTAGGAATCGGGGTATAGTTTGTTTACTTCTTTCATTGCCTAGAAACAGCTGCATAATCAGTCCCTGAATCAATTGCAAGAAAACTGAGTTGATAACCTTGTTATATATCATCTGTAGTTAATATCTTATAAATCTATTAAAAAGGTATTTTTTTACATATATGAATAAAAGCAAAAGACAAAAACAACTGGAGTCTGCAGTGTGTGCTAGCAATCATTGCGGGTGGGTAAACTGACAACATGTAACTGCATATTAAGACAAATGTAGAATTTAGACAAAGTATTCCATCTCTTTTCAGATGTATACTTTTAAACCTCAGGAACTGTTTTCAGTAGATGTCATGCCTTTTAACTTGAAAAAAGATAAGCGCAAATAAGC
Source organism: Heliangelus exortis (assembly GCF_036169615.1). Classification (NCBI taxonomy): domain Eukaryota; kingdom Metazoa; phylum Chordata; class Aves; order Apodiformes; family Trochilidae; genus Heliangelus; species Heliangelus exortis. The sequence goes on along the minus strand of NC_092428.1, from coordinate 25,931,566 downwards.
TCCCAATTGTCTCCCCAATATGTAAACCACATCTCGGGCTGCTGTCTCTGTTTCGCCTTTGAAGTTTCCCTGAAATGTCATGTGTTGTGAAGACTGCTGTGCATAAGCAAGACAATTTGCTCACTCTCAGAATTCTTACCAGTTTCCACTGCTATTTGGTATCCAGCCTCTAGTCTCCGAGATGACCTTTCCAGCCTCTCTGTGTTATCGAGCAGATGTGCCCTCTGAAAAAGAAAAGGGGAGAGAGAGGGGAAAAAAAAAAAAAAAATATAATCAGGCAGCAGTCTACAATGTTCTCCCCTCCTTTTTAATTGTGCTTTCATATTCCAAAACATAAAAAAAAAAAATCCACGTATATTTTCTGGAAGAGCGTGTTACAAGGACCACTGGAAGAGGCAGGTTCTATGATCAACCATAATTATGTGTACCAATCATTTTTGTTTTGAAATATGGAATTCGTGCTTCACTCTCATTACACAAGCTCACAAAACACAACGCGATTATTATACGGGGAACCTGTCTGAAGAGCTTTTCCAAAATAGATTTCCCTATGACACACGGATGCAAGCACCCATGATTTCTATTCAATTACAGTTTGATGAAACCATCACTTTAAATGCAAGTGGTAGTTTTTAACATGGACTTAATTTTCAGCAGAGGATATATTTCCTTTATGTGTACTACTCAAGTGAGGTGATAGAAACGACGAGTTATTCGTACAGAATACTGAACAGCATGAATATTCTTCAGACTGTTTGATGTAAAAAGATGTAGAAACAAAACACTGGTTCCTTGATTTACATCTCTCCTGCCTAAATATATATATATATATATGAATATAAAAGCGATACACACACACAGAGAGGTATAAGATATTCTTCCCAGAAGTCAATTGTCCATTTATGAAATAGCAATAAACTTCAGTAAAAATACATTTTCCAGTACATTTTCACTTGGGGAGCCCCTATTAGTGAAAAGGTGAAAATATCATTTTCATCAGTTTGCTTCTTATCCAAAATGCCAATACTTCAAAACATAAGCTCATTTCCTCTGGATCCTAGACTAGCTCTAATCAAGCCATCAAACAATAGAAGCCCCCCCAGTAAAGTAATCACACACCCCTCTGCAAACACCCCTTTACCCAAAAAAAGGAACCTTTCTGATATTTGTAAAAAAATTTCCCTCTACAATTTTGCCTTGTTGACAGATGTCATTTAAAAATTGAAGAAATGCTCTCTAATAATAATAAAAAAAGGAGGTGCCATACATATTATCTGAGTGGCTGTCTACCGAAACGATCTACCTTGCTCTAATGAGCCCCTATGGATCTTGGGAGATGCAAGCTGTATTGACATGCACACTTAAGCTAATACACCTAGACCAGTGCCTCCAAGCTCTAGCAGCCAGGGATGCTGACAGAATATCTCGCTTCTATCTTCAAAGAAAGGAAGTGATTAGTATGTTATCATTACCATTCAAAACGTGATTTCCCTATTCCCTCCCGGCATAGGTGACACATCTCTGAGATGCGGCCAGACGATCGAGGCAGCTAAAGCCACATCAAAGCCTGCCTTGAATTTTTTTCTTTTTTTTTTCTCCCCCCCCTTTTTTTTTTTTTTTTTTTTTTTGGAAATCATTAAAACAATGCATTTAGATCAGTACTGATAGGACCCAATGTGAAGGTCAGGAAAGCTGCAATAACAGTCTATAATAATTAATAGAGTTGTCTAATACACAGTGGATAGGTTAACAGTAAATTGCAAAAAAAAAAAGCCTTTTGCATTCATGGGGGCCAGGCCAACAAAAAGAAAAAAAAAGCAGCAGAAGCACTTAATAAAATTTAAAACCATAAGTCACAGTGCTGTAATTGAAATCACAACTGCAACTACAGTGGTGCACGTTCTTAGTATCCATGGTCCATCTAGATAATTAGTGTTAATTTTGCTTTTTTTTTTTTTTTTTTTCAAAGTGCTTTTTCATAACATCTGCTAGTTCCTCTTCAGTGCCCTTTAGGAAAAAACAAAAGTAAGCCTGCAATACCTTTCGCCAAATACTATACCCCTATACGCCAAATACTATACTATAAAAGATGTTAAAGAACAACTAGTGTAATTATTTTAAACTTCGGGAAAAAAAAAAACTCAGAAACTCTACATTATTATATAGTTGTCTCTGAAAAGTAGAAGAAAAGGGTGTGTGGGGGGGGGAAAATAAAGAAAAAGTTTAGAAGGTAAGAATCCTAAAAGTTAGAGAGTAAATATTTAAAAATAAACAACAACAGAACAGAGGCTGGGAGTAAACACAGGAAGCAAAACATTATAATTACAGAACAGATGTATAGTGCTGTTGTGGCATACTGGAAATAAAAAGACTATCCTGCTACATTAAGAAAGAGGGAGATAATCAGATTGCACATTATAATGTGAAAGAGAAACAGAAAAAATCAGCATTTAACTGTACATTTTTATATACTATAGAACCACATTTAATCTAAAAAGTATATTACAAGCCCATAGTTTGCTTCAGTCTTACGAGGAGCAATTAGAATAGTAAAGCCCTGAGAAGCCACTGCTAACATAACCTCAGAGCTGCTTCTTACTTGCTTTCAGAACCTTTCCAGCCAAGCCATTCTATACCAAAACCTAATTTTTATTATAAAGGGTGGTGTTCTTTACATTGTTTGGGTTTGGAGGCACCCTGTTCTTTGGTCATGAAAATCAATGCCCCACAGTTGCAGCCAAAGCTTTCAACTGCTTCCCACCCCTCCCCAAACTCCTTCTCCCACAGCATCCCCTGCTCTCGGGGAGGTGGGCAGCGAGGTGATTCAGTGCATCTTGCAGCTTCAGACACAGCTCCTATCTGGACTCATATAAGGAAGTTTTGCAAAGTGGCAGACTATCACCAGAGATTTAGTCATTCCGTGTGGGCTGGATTCAAACTGAGATCTCAGGAGTTTAAAAAACAGAGCGACACAACCTCCACGGAAGCCTGTGTACGGCAAGCGTGCTAGAATTGAGCCCTGTAATGAGAGAAAGCCCAGGTTTTATTAACAAACAGTATGGCAAACCACAATTTCTTTTAAGATCAGTTCATACCTCCTTAGGAGAACTATAATTGGGCATGCCTTGATGTTTCACTGTGTGACGAGTTCAGAATTATGCCTGAGTCACTGTACTAGCCTTCATTTAAACTTTAATGTGCATTTTGCATTGGGTATAAAAACACCATTGCAATTACAACCTATCCAACACACAGAGAGTACCTAAGTGCAGAGAACAGAATGCTAACAATTGGGTTTTTCAAATTATTTCTCTCTCTACCTGTACTATTTTTGATCTAGACAAAACAAATACCTGCATTTAGTTCTTTTTGCTGCTGTTCTCACAACATGCAGAGAGAAGAAAAAGTAACCTATGAGACTGGCAAGGAAAAGCAAAAAAGAAAATTACCAGAAGCAATGTCAAAATTTTTAGGTGGATAAAAAGAAGATTCATATTCTGCAAAAGGTATTACTGAGTTCAGTATAGCTCCTAACTTGCATGCCCTTGCAATAACATCCTGAATTTTCTTATTTGCCTTCATAGCTATTTCAAAAAAAGAGCAGCTTTGGTTTTTTCATCTAATTAAATGTTCAGAGTAAATTTACAATTAGGAATCTTTATGTTTAAAAAAAATATATGTTTACAAGCAAAAATTACATCTTATTACATTCTTTTAAAAAAGCACAAGAGCAGAAGTGCAGGTGTCATTAAAGAGATGAGAAAATTAATCTCCTGAAAAATCTCAGAAATCAGGCTATATAAACCCTTGCAACAATATCGTTCTCTGTTTAAACACTGGGACTATTGGGGAGGGGAGCTCAGCAGTGGTGGGAGGGCTTTCATGTGGCTACATGTTTATTTTGTTTAATTTTTTTGTTAACTGTTTTACTCTGTAGCTCTAACATATTAGTATCAGCTTCACAAGAAGAGGGAAAAATAAAGCATTCAGGGAACAAGTGAAAGAATATTTTTATCTGAAATATCTTAGTGTTTTTAAGAATTCTCTGTAATTGTCCTTAATCTGGTTACTTTACAATTCTTTGTCATCACCATTTCTAAAACTTACAAATCCTTTCCTGCAGAGCTCAGCATTCATTACTGATATGTCTGGGCACACATTTCAAAAAGAAGATACCAAACAAATATGTGATGTAAAATACTCATGCCTCTAAATATTTTTATTCAAATACTTCCCTGGTTCAAAATCTCCGTATGAAACCCTTCAGAAATCTGACCTATAAGTAATCTTGACTTTACTGTGACCGTTTTGGCAGCTGTTGGGAAATAATAATATAAAAAGACCAGTTCAGATACCGGCTTTGCTAAAGCAGTAAGTAAGAGAGGATATTAATTTCAGAAAATATACTGAAACATTTGAGGAACTGGCCATTAAAACAGGCTTCTCTCTCTCTAAATATTTATGAGTCATTTTATAACTGGAAGAAAGGTGTTCTGGAATACTGATCTCTAGTGTTACACCTACAGATCTACAGCACTCACAAATAAATAATAAATATTGATATGCATGTGTAGGTCTACCTGTACTGTATTTTCAGTGGGTATACTATATCCAATATAATACATAAGCTCCTTGAATACCTCACACCAAACTCAAAACATGATGAAATACCGTGTAATTCTTTCGTGTTTCAGAACAAAGTTTTACCAAAGCAATGCTTTCACTTTCAATACCAGTGTATAAATGTATTTACCCTATCAAAGATTTTGTGATGCAAACATGATTATTACTGTACCTGATTTGATCATAGTATTTTAGCAGAGATCAAAAAATAGGGTGGTTTTTTTCCCCTTCTTTTTCTAACGCCTTTAAAAAAAATCCACTATCAAAGAATGTTAATTTCTAAGGTTTGATCTAGAGATTCCTATGTAAGTGTACAATTATTAGCGAAAAGGAGGCACAACAGTGAATATTTTAAAGCAATGTAATCAATATTTTTGCTTTGTGTAGATTTCCCTGCAACAATGAACAAAAAGATCTACTTCAGATTTAGAAACTCAGCTTTAAAGGGAAAGCTAGACAACAAAAAGCAAGAAAGTACTCACCTCTTCACGTAATTTTATCAACTGCAACATGAACGCACAAAAAAGATAAAAAGGAAAGAAATGGCAGGAAAGAAAGATCAGTTGTGTGACAGGATACAGAATTAACATTGACAATTTATCTGTTTACATGTTTAGCATTTAAAAATCACAGACAAACACATTAAAAGAACCTAAACATAGACTACATGCAGAGTTTTTTGAACGAATAAAGATCACTTTCTCACACTGTCACATTAAACAAAGAGAATAGTGTGAAATTCTCTTTTAAACCACATCTAAGACACCATCATGAAATAAAGGGGAATGACTTCATAGAAGTCTATATTATAAAGAAAAAAACAAGTTTACTATTCCTCTCTTCGAAGACTGTACAGCTGAAGTGGTTTTGTATATACAAGTTTGCAGAATGTTTGCTGTATATTTTAGTCATGACAACTGATTTCTTATTTTACTAGCAGATCTAACTTATTAATAGATGACAGCATCTTTATATCATGTAACCAGTATTTCAATTTTTATATACCAGAGTTCTAATGTAACTTTATTATCTGATTTTATTATTGAGCCTCACATTAAGAATGTTTTTTCAAGTAAAAAAAAAAAAAATCAAGCAGCTTAGTTAAAAGACAAGGAAATACGATTTATTGCATAGCAAATTTAAAAATAGACAAAAGGAATAGGGAAGAATATGAAACATACTTCCCTCAGAAAAGACCCATTCCAGGTTTTTAATCCCAGACCACTACACATTATGTGTATACATACACACATTGGGTGTGTGTACTTATATAGAATATACACTTTTATTTATCAATTTATGCTTGTAAAACAACACAAACTAACACTATTAATGACATTGCTCTGGCAGGTTTACTATAAAACTAAATAAAACCCCAGCCTGATTATCAAGATATGTTGTAATATCTCCCCTTAGAGGGACAGAGGAATTATTTGTACTGGAACAAAACGTATAATTAATTACTCACAACAAATGTCTGCATAAGAGTGACTCTATGAAAAATTACAGTTCTCTCACCGATTCCAGTTGAATTCGAAATTACAACAGCTACATCATTATCTCAGTTTATGCTGATACTTCACCTACAGTTTCGTAACACTAATTTTCAACACATGTGTAAGCTGAGAATGTTTACTACTAATAAAGTCTCACCAGCATGAAGGAAACAAAAGAACCTCCATTATTCTCTATTGTTTCACAATGTGAAACAATAAAACTCCTCTAAAACTCAATGTACGCCTCACCCCATTACCAAAAGGGACAACCAGGCTCTAACTACAGGGAATTAGGAATTCTAGGAACTACCACACGGACCTGAGGAAACAGTTCCTCAGTACGTAGCTAAAAGAACTTTGCTAGAATTTTATATAAAGAAAACCTCATTGTCCCCAAAACCCGGCGCTCAAATTCAACTGTTTGGCCTATCATAAACGGATCTCTTTCTCCAGATCTTTCCCCCCCCCTTTTTTTTTTTCCCAAAAAGGCAAACATTAAGGCTCTTTAGAAAGAGACGATCTGGGAGTTGATCGCATAGCTATCTTTTCTTTCTGAGGCCACCATTCTTTGGTTGACTATGATACTTAAAGGGCCAAAGTTTAAAACTACTCTGCCGCAATAGAGCCCGTTTGGCCGTGCCACCCTGCTATAATCAATGAGAGTTTTAAAATGCTGCACATTTGTTTTTTCAATAGCCCCCAAACAAAAATGTTCTATCTTGTTTGTGCTGCATGGCTGAATTTAAGCTCTGCATGGGATTTGCTGCTAAGCTAAGTAGTGGGAGAGGGTGGGTTGGTTTTTTTTATTCTGAACATTGGCTGAAAGATATTCATTCAAATTAACAAAAGATGTATTTTTCCCCCATTTAACAATGCTCTTGATGAAAATGTGTTACCTTTACTTTTCTGTTTTGAAACATTATTTTTGTTACGCTCCCCACTCAACTGCAAACAGCATTAAGCCATTTGCAGCCACCATTTTAGGTAACGATAATCAGCGTATTTTTGAAACAGAGAAATTTTTATTTATTTATTTTTTTGCAATACAGAACTCGATACAAGACGTAATCTGTTCCTTTGTAGGCTAAAAAAAAAAAAAAAAAAAAAAAAAAAAATCTGGTTTACGCTGGTTTGAACCAGTGGAATCTCTTGTGGCTAAGCCTTCTGCTGTGACTAAAATCAAAACTGCACCACAGAGAGCAAGGGAGTGAGATGGTCTATGTGTGTGTGTGTGTGTGTGTGTGTGTGTGTGTCTGTGAGGCACATCACGTGATGCAGAAAACTACCGAATTTTTTTTAAAAAGCTGATAACGCTACCGCCGTCTCTGTCCGCATACAGATAACGAATAAATGCTGAACTCTATTAAACGCCCTTTACACATTATCGTGGGTCGAACACACCATTTTCTGAACTTATGATGACAGTCTATTTATTTTGCTATAAACCCTCGGCATGTAACGAACAGATTTGTGTCTGGTAATGATCTGCTCTGCCAGGGCTATATGAAATGATACCGACCTTCTTTAGATCTTGGGGAATTAAATTGACCAACTTCACCCCCTGGTCTGTAGCTGAAGTTTGACACACTTTATGCACAGCAAGCCCAAATCTAATATTATCAGAACTTTGTAGTCAGAAATTAAGTAGCCACAAAATATTTGTTCACCGCATATCACATATACAGTGTAGGTGCATATGGACACACAATTTAACCTAATGTGAATTTATTTAAACTTCTTAATGAACTTAGTTGTAAAAGAGGCATACTATTATATTTCCACAAAGTTGGTAGTATTGCATCTGACACTGGATTTCTGATTTAACCCAATATTTACTTTCTAAAAACATATAAATTATGACATAAACCAGTTCTGTGATTATTAAAGTAGTGTATCATTTTACTGAAAAGCTCAAAACTTACAAACAATTTAATAAATAATCACTTTTGGGTTTGGGGTTGCAAGGTGGGCTTTTTTTTTTTTTTTTATGGGAGAGGGGAAACTTCTGATTCTAAAACTCTCTATGTGCCTCATCTGAAACATTCACCTGATCTGATTTAAGAATAAATCAATGTATACAAAGCTATGATTTCACTACACCCTAATAGTACCATGTGTCTATTTCTCTCATTAAACAAAGATGTGCTTATTTTTTAAAAAAAACATTAATTAGCACTATTGTGCGATTTTTATATCTTCTTGCAAGAAGCCTCTAAATGCTTTATCTGGTAACATTATTTGAATCTTGGTATAACAATTCTAAGGCCACGTTATTCTAAGTTGTCATCTACATGGGATGACAGCTACTTATGGAAGGGATTCAGGAAATAAGAAGTAGACAAAAGATCAAACATAACTTGTCAATTCTTACATCTGTTCTCCATACTTCAAGATTTCTTCTTGGGAGAACAACTGGAAATTCATACCTATGACCCTCCTCATCACAGATTAGAACTTGGCTGTGCTTTGCTGTAACTGTACCTTTGAAACTCAAAAAATAGAAGATGCATAAAGAAAGGATGCAAATGGTGCCCCACTTCTGTCTCTACACTCAATACAGTTGTACTAAGAGGTATATATCAAGTTCCTTTTTGTCATCTCCATCCACCAAAATCGTTTTGCAAATGTTTTCATGATGACAAACACCACAACTAAAATGTACAGCTCATAACTCATTCTACTTGGGTAACACTCCAGTTTAATCAGATATTCAGTATTTCTATTAGCAGCTTCTACCAGTACTTGTGGATTGGTACAGGAGCAACCCTGAGCTGGCAACGTTTGTCATCAATTCTTTTGTCAGAAGAGGAACTCCTCCACTCTTCTTTCATTTGGTGATTGAATTGGAGAAAAAAAATAACCCATCATCTTTCATTTTAACTAATCCAACCTAGTCCAAACTTATTGATAAACAAAATTCCCATAACAACAGGGTGAAAGTCAGTCCATCTACCTCTATTTCCATCAGACAAAATTAAAGCAAAAATTTGAAACATCTTCAAATATTATATATGGCTGTAAATTATACCCAATGTCCATTCATCATCTAATAAATGCTTTCTGTTGATATAATAATGCACATGAGAGAAAGTGTATTGAGTCTGAGCCTAACGAGTTAAATAGGTCAAGGTAACAAGATCACTGTATGGTAACTACCCAAACTTTACACTTGATTTGGATAGCTGCATGTTCTGATAAGCTCACTATCCACCTGAAGTTCTTGCTGTAATTGCTTGTGCCCATAACTATGTGCACAGAAGATAGTACAGATATAAATAATGGTGTCCCATAAGAGTAATAATGAATATTGGAACAGTACAATAAAACATTTATAAAATACTGGCATTCACATGTTAAAAGAAGTTAGTTGACTTTGTGGTGATATTTCAGAGCAAGATATTCAGAACTTTCAAAGGCGTGAGGGCAGCAATTTCAAGTTGGGTTACTATATAAACTCCATCACCCAAAATTTTCTTCCATTGAAGAAGTGGTTATTTGGAAGAAAAAAACCCCAAAAACATGTTAAGAAATGGTCTAAAGTATAATTTCTTCCTCAAGACTAGACCATATTTCTTCCATCCAGTTTAGAAAAAAAGATCATAACTTGTAGAAGTGCACATGAACCGGTTATTTAACCATTCCATAAAAAGTGAAAATAAAATATTTTATCTCATTCCTACAAATAACATATTCTGTTATAACTAAAGCTTCTTATCACAATTGCCCTTTTATGTCTGAATTCACAAAATTTTTTTCTTGAAATGTAAAAATAGCAGGACCTTAAAAGAAATGAGAATCTTAAGATTGAGAATCTTAACACTTTCACAGGACTGAGCTTACAATCATTACATGCAGACTATGAAACTCTTTTCCTTGAAATCATAAACTCACTATTTAGGGATAAAACCCCCTCATTATTTTATTCAAATTTTTTAATCTGCCCTCACTATGATATCTAAAAATAAAGATAAATATATTTTAAATTTAACCCTTCACATACATATTAGATTTGCTGTACCCTAGAATCTACAGATGTATTGTATCCTGTGTATAATTTCATTAATGTATGTATTAGAGTCTATCCCAGAGTTTAAATCTTCCATGGCACATTTAAAACACTGTATAAGATTAAGGCTTAAAGGGTCTGTGTTTTAAAATTCATTGTACTGGGATAAGCCTCCAAGTCTTCCTTTTTTTCCAATCCTTAGTGGAACAGAGCTTATATTGAGGGTAGAGGATAGTAAAATTTTCAGAACATGGTTCTGTTCCATTTCCTTATTTAATATTGCATTTATCAGTTAACCATTGAAATAAGCTTCACTTTCACTAACAAAATAATTTAAATTCTATCTGGTCAGAAAAGAAAATGTGATGTTTAAGAAAGCTTTCAACTAACTTCTAAGTCAAAATACACAACTTTGACTACAGCTGACATGATTTTCAAAAAGAAAAGAAACATTCTGCTTTCAGATATAGCTTGTCAAACAAGTTTTAGCACCAAAAGAAATATGAACAGGTGGGTCAAAGTCCCCTGCATATCATGCTGCCTTTATAATTTTCAGTAGTCTAGTAGGATACTCACTGTAGTGTTCAGAACAACAATAAAGGTACAAGATTTTTTTAAAAAGTCTCAGGATTATCAGGCTTTCCTACATTAAAGAGATGGCTAGCACTCTGCATTCTAGTACAACATGCATTATGAAAGCTTGCTTTTATTAGTACAACTTGTGGTTGTGATACAAGGAGTGAAAATCTGTTTAGGGAAGGAATCACACAAGGCAACTGAGTGGGGTACTGCCTAATTCGAAGAGCTCACTTTCATTTGTTTTGCCTGCCAGTGTTGATTTAATTATACTGCATTATTATCAAAGCTGCATTATGTACTTTTTTTTATTCCTTTTACATGTGTTTGAGGTGAGGACCTTGGCTTTGTCGGCAAACAGCGCGTTTCAAGTTATTTCTTAAGTACTAAATAATAAAGAAAAGAGAAGAAAAGATTTTTTTTTGAGATAGCAGACAGTGATCACAAGTTAAAGGGTTAAATGTAAGATCTCCAAGAAACATTTTGAAGTTGATTAAGACCCCAGCTTTGCATTAAACAGTATCACTTCCACATGAGTTGTTGCTAATGCTGTTAAGGAGCAGCTTGAGAAGCCCAGTGTGCCAGTGACCTCCTTCACCCTCTAGCCACCCACTAGGGCTTCTTGATTAGCATCCTACCTGGTTCTCTGAGGAATTCCCGTCATCCCCTAGGAGCTCATTCCGCACCTCATCACTGTAGGCGATCCGTGACCTTTTCTGTAAAACAAAAAGAAGAAAGGGTTAGGAAGTAAAGCTCCAAAGCCATTGGTATCAAGGCTGATCATCTTAAACCTCGAGAGCCCCCTAATGGATACCTATTTGATTTAAAAATAATAAAATAAAAAACCGAAAAATCTGCGACTAAAAGTTATTTAAAAGTTCAACTGCTGTATTTTGACAAATTTGCATGGCAAAACCTTAGCGTTTCTAAGACAGTCACATCCTCAGCTTTTCAGCAATGAAAGCAGCTGCAGGGAAACTCAGGGTACATAATGTGTGATCCCAGAAGCACTGAAGAAACACGTGTAGGAACCAAGTGGGTTTTTGTGAAGAACACTTGCTAGCTGGATGCAGAACTCAGCATAGCAGTGCAGTGAAGCCATTAGATAAGAAAGGAAGACTGAGCTTTGCCCATATACGTAGAAAAAAAAAAAAAATAAAATCAAACAACCCCAAAACTTGAACTACACACATTTCTCAAAACTGATTGAACTTAAAGACACAGAAAATTAACAAGTGTTTTCTAAGCTGCTAAGGCTATGAAGGTTTGCTAGAAAAGGACCAGAAATCAAAGGGCAGAAGGAGAGAAAACAACTGTACAAATAAATATTGGTTTACAGCAGTTCATGGAAAAATTCCTAAACTGAGACACTCTTTAGATTGTTATGAAAGACAGTGGTGATTCACAGCTTATGAGCTCCAGATTTGCTCATGAACTGATCATCATATTGATTCTAAACTCAATAAAGTTCTGAGCAATGGAAAGCAAAAGTCAGAAGATTGCCAGTGAAGCACAATGTTCCATGACACAACAGGCAAGTCCATAAAGAAAACATCAGCCCGATGCTCAATTCCTCTGTTGGCCACTTAGCAGGCCCCTACTCAGTTAATAATTCTGTCCTGTAAACTAGGAACTCAGCAATGGATTAAGCCTTGTATTGGTCATCTCAGGACAACAGATTTTAGCTTGTTATCCTTACCAATTTGTGATTCATGTTCAGATCTAGGTTATTTGCTAAAGCTACAGATGTATGTAGCAAGGACAAAGCATACCACAGACCTACTACAAGAGCTGAATTGTGCCAAATCTTTTGGAGATCTCAGCTGTCACAGTTTCGTGCTAACCAAGCTAAAGTAGTCTACAGCATTAAAGGAAATGAGAACCTTTAAAGAGCCTGTGGTATCAGAGCTCACTGTTTAAATTATTCATTTCATCACTATGGGGGACTAAAACACTCCACAGTATGCAAAGACTATCATATGGAGATAGGTTTTGTTTTTATTCTTTTTTTCACCAAAAAGACAACAAATTGGCATAGATTGCTCAATTATTTTCCTATTTTTATTTGACATGCATCAAACTAGGAAGGAAGTTGCAAGTATATATTAAATAAATATATTTTCTGATTAAGATTCAATCTTCCCATTTGAGGTCTTGATAGTTCAACTGTACAGTCTCTCCCAGTTTCACAAAATGACTCAGCCACATTGATTTTGTTATTGGTGACTGTATTTATCATTATTAGACTGAGATGAGGAGCATGATGCTTCATGATCTTGTTCTGCAGTGAACAAGTTGCCTGATTATATAGAGAGACTGAGACAGTCCTTGGCTACACATCATTTATTTGAAAGATTTAGCTAGCTGATAGTCTTGTAAGAGCCTGCATGCAGGAAAGTAAAAAGAATATTCTTCACAGGAAAGAAATAAATGTTAATAGCAATAAAATCTTGTAATACTTCATATCAGTATCATGAACTTAATAAATATATTTGTATAATTGTTCTTTTATTGTAATAATCTGTTATGATCTGAAAATCAGTAATTATATTAAAAGAAGTAGCCCTTTGACTATAATTAAGTATAACTCTTTGCCATAATCAATAAATAATTTGATAGTACTTTTGATCACAGTTTCACTACCAAATGAATCAATAATATAAAAAGAAAGGCCTTTGAACTAAACTGTTCATTTGTTCTTCCGGGATTTTCCAACATATCAATATCTTGAATTATAATTCTTATTTTTATTACAGTAATATTGGCTAATACTTTTTAAAGTGGCTACCAAAATTAGTTTGGTTCATTCAAACTCAATAATTAAATAACTTTTTAATATTTTTTTTAGCTTGTAACAATCAACTGTTTATAAATATATACTTTAGCCAAATTCAAGAATGATAGTTTGAGCTGGAAATGTCACACACACTGCTACAGTTTGAAGGAACCCGATTCATAATGCATTTTATAAATAGTTAATGACTTCTATACATAAGCTAACCAGGCAAATCAAGAAATTGTCAACATTTTTAGTCTTAGTTGTCAGTTACCACTGTCTACTGGTACTTTATATGTATGTTTCTCGAGAAGACAGAAGCTTTAGAGAGTTTGTAATCCAAGGCATTTCTGGGCAGCTTAGTATAGGTTTAAGAGTTTGCAGGTTGGTTTTTTTTTTTTTTTTTAAAGGTCTGTTATGTATAGGAGTTTTCCTTGTATCTTATATTTTCTTGGATATACACAGACAAAAATTCTAAGCACACAAGTGTTTTTAACTCGGTGTAAGGTGTTTGCACCCCAATGTTGCATGAACACACAGCAACACAAAAGGGTTAAGCCACTTTCTACAAGAACTTCAAGAGAGAGAAAGTTTCAGGGGCTGTTTTAAATGTACTACAGTACCCAGACGTTCTGACAAGAAAGAATATCTGATTCCAGGCAGATCTCTCCTGGTTTATGAACAGGATTTTTGCATACTGATTGGGTGATTTTCTTAAAGCCCTGTTCAAACAGATACACTTGCTCAGTTCTGTCTGGCAATTTGGCTTTAAACAATCTGTCTACTTGACCCAAGCCTTAACATTTCCCAATAGAACTGAATGTGTTCATGGGCGAGCACAGCTAAATTAGAACTGAAATAAATTAACTCAGCTTAAACTAATTAAGATCTGTGATCTGCAGTACCACCCCACTACATTCTACATGTGAAGTAGGGTACATGTAACCAGACTGTAAGAATTCTGCTATACTACTAATTTGAGCATACCAATGAAGTTTGTCTATTACTAAAGCATATGAGAAGTTAATTTCCATGGCCTACACATGGCAAAGCAATTGCTTAAATTGCCTCACCTGGGAATTTAATACAATGTTATCATCAGACCAGCCACACTGTAAATAGATTTATAATGCTTTCCATGTGCTAGGCTAGGTTGTATATGAATTAAGTAATGATCTGGCATTATAATACAATCAGCTAGTTCCCACACCTGGCAGACAGGATATCTTGTTAAATTACAACCTATACAGATACATCACAACATAAAAACAGAAAAGGCAATGGGTAGAGAAACAATCTACATGGTGTATGAACGATTTTTACATGGTAACCAAATAAGACGGAGATAGAAAGAGGTATCCAAAATAATTGGTTTCCAACATCTGCACAACAGAACATACACTTATTCATTTCAATTCAATTTTGGCCTAATTTTCTGCATTCTATACTTTAATTACTCATCCACGTTCTGAAATGTTCCCATTAGTGAAGGCCAGAACTAGCCAATGTCCCCTCACTCCAACCCACTTTCAGCAATCAGTCAAATAATTGATGCCAAGTATCCCGCATTCTCATACCTGAACTAAAGAATAGCTTCCCCCTCCCAAGTGCTCAGCAGCCCCCTGAACACACAGCCAGTCCTGGGTGCATTTCAACAAAAGGCCTGCAAATCCTTTCTTCCCAACCTCCCAATTTTTCAGGCTCAATGTTTTAAGAAGAGATCTTTCTTTGGAGAAATACGCGTAAACAAACAAAAATGCTTATTTACCCACAAACATCTGTTTTCATGCAAAATTCATTATAATTTCCCAGTATGTATAAATGGTTTTAAAAGAAGTCTTAGGACATCTGTTTTAGAGTTTGGCCCTGCTTTCAATGTAAATAAATACTTGAGATTAGCATAACCAGAAATAATCTGTAGAAGTAAATTAGATTGCGTTTTGTGTTCCCTGAGAGTAGGCAGTTTTGCCATTGTTCTTGCTAAAAGCAAGGTGAAAAAACTGGCCTGATCATCAAATGAACTGCTAAATACTGCAGAACATACACTTTCATCTCTGCCTTTCAGAATAGTTATGTATTTTGTGAACAGAGATGGAACAGAGACAGTTTAACAAATTATGAGGAAAAAAAAAAAAAAAGTGACCCTTTTTAACAATCTTAAGGCTTTCATTTAAACAAGCACCTTCAGGAAATAAGATAACTGGAATTGCTCAAGAAGTTGTGCTCAAACTTCAGTTTTAAAAACTTGTGAATTTCTCTATAAAGGTGACCCAAGAACACTAGACCAGACACTTCAGGCTGCAATTCAAAAGGGGTTTTCCTGTTCCTAAGCCACTCAGTTTTTATCGATCGTGTGTAAGAAGCAGGAAAATTATTACATGGTGCTAAAATACAACCTGCTGGAATGCTGGAATCCCAAGCATTTCCATATGAAAATAATAATATATGAAAAAAAAAAAAAAAAAGGAAAAAAATTAAAAAAAGCTGATACTTTTCTTTCTAAAAGGGAACAAAAACTTTTCTACAGATGCTAAGAAATTGAAAGAATCAACCCTACAGTATGTGTTGGCTGGCAAAGGCCAATGTCCAAACCACTCCTAGTCCTGCCTGCACACAGAGAAGACTGCAAGCAGCAATAAGGAGAAACACACACCTTAAAATATATATTCTGCCACTCTCCCAAACATCTTCAGCTTCAAGAACACCAGAGAGAAATCAAACTTCAAGTCTTAACGTGAAATTAATGCAGAGATGCTATCACCCACTTTAAGTAGAAGTTACAAGCCTATAAATCTTTTCAATAATCATCATCAAACACTTTTAGTTTCATTACAGGGTGAGGGCAAGGAGGAAGGTCAAGCAAAGTCCCATGAGGTCACAACACTATTTTATTATGTTGGTCATGAAAAATGCAGCTTCTGCCCACAAAACTACTTCCCTCTCAAACTCCTGACTGTTGGACCATGTCACCAACACAGCTGATGCTTAAACAGCCTGAGAGATTAAACATGCTGTAAGCAGGGAAGAACACAGGTGAGCTGTGAAAGAATTGTAATTCATCAGTTCTGTGAATTTAAGGAGCAAGAGAGGATGATTGCTACTGTGCAAAAGACATCTTTATTTAGAGAAACAGCTTACATTTACTTGAGCTCTACTCTTAAAACTTCATAACCTAGGAGAGATTTTTCAAAATTCAAAGGTCTGGAACTAAGTGACCTCTCCCTCCTCCTTTTAGAGCATGCTCAAAAATCCACTACCATCACTTCCAATTTAACAAGACCACATCTGTGGCAGCATAACAGAATGAAATATAAGTTACAAATCCAAGCATGGAAAACTTCATATAAACATTGTTAGAGCTTGCACAGTGCTCCCCAAATGTAACAATGAATGGTTTGGGGAAAAAGTAGAATAGTTTAAATGAAGTAGTAATAATAATGATGATGAGGTGAATCACAAATATATAAAAATATGTAAATACAGAACCCACACTCCTCAGCTGGTCATTGCTTCCCAACCAGAAAAGCCCCAAACTGGACCCAGCAGCAGATGGAGGTGCCTGGGTCCAGAGACCCCAGCAGCCTCAGGGCAGCCAAGCCACAGTCCTACTCGGGGAGGCAGGAGCAGACAACCCATCCTGGTCACCTCCTGGTCACCTGGAGGGGCCTGGACAGGACCAGGGCATGTTTGGGCCGGGTCCTCTCAAACCAGGATATTGACACATGCACACAACAAGCACGCATGTGAGAGCTACAAGTTGCACTACAAAATTACCTTTTCGGGAAAATTATTAATGGTGGAACAGAGAACTCCTACTGCTTTGTTCCAGTACTACACCAAGATGATGTTTCATGAAATTTTCACTAGGCATCTCAGCTCCTTAGGGATTACAGTGGTTTTTTGACAAAGAGCTTGCTTTAGAGCAACTGTGTATCAGGATCAAGTACATTGGACTGCCCCCGTGGTCCAAAGACTTTATGTTGTGAGTTAGCTTCATAAATAACCAAACCGTTTACTAAATTTCAGAGAGAGAAGATAAACTCTAGTGTGTTAGACCAGCAGACAGATGAACCTAGAAATTGAAAATATGGAGCCATTTTCCCCTGAAGAGTAAAGTTTATACTGCAAAGGCCAAACTTTAAAGAGGGTGCTCCCAAAGACAGGGAAGCAAGGGAGAAAATAAAAAATCTTAAGGAGCCTGATGATTTTTAAATAATTAGCTGACACTACGGTGAAGGGTGATTACATCTCAGATAAACCAAAACATGAAATGTTCATTAAAATAGCTTTGTTTCAGCTGGTGTTTCCATACAGCGCCTGGTTCCCCATTGCAGTAACAAGACATCTGCTGGTACTTTCCACCAGCTCCTTCCTTTTCCAGAAAGAAAGGTCTAAACATTACTTTCTTCCTCTGTTTGTTACTTAGGTGTTTTTATCAGCCTGTAACTACACTCTCGGGCCAGACACTATGGAGATTGTCAGCTGTAATGAAAAATCTGTAACTGGACTGAAGCAGTTGCTATTCTTAAATGCTACCATCAGCTTTTTCAGCTCTCCCACTCCCTGGATTAGCAACATAACAGTATTTTTTAGGATTTACAGTTAAAAGTACAATATTTTCTACAGAGCTCTATTAATAAATTAAACATTTTGTCCACAGTGAACTGCAAGAGTGAAAAAGAAAAGCAAAATACAAAGACAGATCTGATACTGGACACTTAGAATGAGGGCAAAGCAGATGACTGAAATGTTTCAGAGGCAGCTGAATTGTCCCACCTACATTGGTGCCACTCTGACAGGATCTATTTTAAACCAAAGAAACTTAAGCAGGCCTTTCCAAAAATACTTTTTAGTGCAGAAAAAGTTATTTTTAGGCCCTGTCTCTTTTTCACCGAGCCTACACACTTTCCCTCAGAGATATCTTCTCAAACCTATATCAATATGTTTTTTAACTTCTGAAAATAACGTAGAGACTAAGAAAATTTCAGATGATCTGTAGCAAGACGAACCTCTTTTAGGGCGCGGCGCTCCAAGGTCCAACCAGGTGTTCCAGGAGAAACTCACAAATAGTGCTCTGAGTCTAATGCTCTCAGAGCTGAGCAGCCTGAATCGGTGCTACTGCTCCAAAAATGGCCTCCTCTCTTGCTTCCTCAGGTGTGAGCTTTATTGGCCCCCTAATCCTGCTCATGCGCAGTAAGGGCCCGGCCTAATCAGGCACAGGTGGGCTTAACACAAGCTCATGCCCACTGCCTGGCAATTAGTGGCACCTGGTTGCCTCATTTCACTACAATGATCCCTAAAAATATTAATAAATATAGAATCATAGAATCATAGAATCCTAGGGGTTGGAAGGGACCTCGAAAGATCATCTAGTCCAACCCCCCCTGCCAGAGCAGGGCCCCCTAGAGTACATCGCCTAGGAACGTGTCCAGGTGGGTTTTGAATGTCTCCAGTGAAGGAGACTCCACAACCCCCCTGGGCAGCCTGTTCCAGGGCTCCGTCACCCTTACAGTAAAAAAATTTTTTCTGACATTCAACTTGAACCTCCTATGCTCCAATTTACACCCATTACCCCTTGTCCTATCACTGGTCACCACTGAGAAAAGCCTAACTCCATCTCCCTGACACTCACCCCTTACATATTTGAAAACATTGATGAGGTCACCCCTCAGTCTCCTTTTCTCCAAACTAAAGAGACCCAGCTCCCTCAGCCAATATGAGAAACCTTATTCAATTACAGTAATTGAAGATAATTTCTGACTTTACCAGTAGATACAAAATAAAACAATGCTTGATGCAAAGGACAATTAAGTATAAAACCATCATAATTAAGGTGGTTTGCATAAAAATATACCTACGTAGTGCTCATTCTGTGTATTTCAATGAACAGATTTTTCGACCATAAGCACATTAGCCCAAGCTATTTGTTAATAAAAAGGAAACAGAAAAATAGTTATATATATAGTGTTAACACAGCCCAGCCAAAACTGATATGGGGATCTTGCTGTCCATATTTCATGATTTTTTTAAATTTTTTTTTTTCCCTGCCATATTTTAGCTAGGATTCAGTTCCTTCCTTCTTGATCATGTGTACTTACACAGATACATTGCCTTGCCTGAAAAAGAGAAAAATTGTCCAAGTTTAGTAATTTTACTAGTTAAGTGGTCACAATTGAGCTTTGAAGTTTGCAGCAGATTGAAGGAGCAAATCTGTACCTTCACTGCTCCCCACCAGGCACTACTGGGACAGAACCAGGTGTTTCATGCTGAGTTAAATCAATAGCTAATATGATAAAATAGTAACCTGATGTTCAGACACAACATTTTCTAGTTTTATCACAAGCTGATGATTAGCAGTTCTTGCTTTACACTACCTGAGATAAAAGTCAGTAACTAATCCACTACTTATAATTTATCTAACTAAAGTCCTCCTCCTATTTATACTGCCTCTGCATCTGAGTTCCTGTGTCTGCCTCATTCAGGGAAAACACTTATAAACAATATTTATTTTTAAACTGCGTAAAATAAATAAAAATTATCATTGCCATTACAATGCACATATCTGTATCAAAAATTACCCATGGCAACCCCTTGTCTACACAGTCTAATTTTTCAGAACTTAAGTCTTAAGCCTGGTAAGACAGTATAAATGAAAGGCTGTATATTTACACAAAAATATTGGTATTTACAAAACATTTGGCCATTAAAGTGTTTTTCTGATAGACAGGCTTCAGCTAACTTGTTATTTTCCCCCTTACCTTTATCATAGTCAGAATTTTTGCCTCTAAGTGGACCAACATACAACAAAAAGAATTAGAAACACTGATACTGGCAGTAGCTCATTTCCCAGTAAATATTGATGTCCAAACTCAAAAACCAGAGTATTTCTGTTCTGTTTCTATGTCACTACCAATACTTACACATTTCGATTGATCTTCTTTATAGCTGCCTAGATTTTCACTGTCAAGACAATGTAGTGTGAACCTTAAGAAAACCCTCACTTTAAGTAAGACTGGATAAAGACTGCCATAGCAGTCAAAGCTTCAATTGGTCCAGAACTTGTACTGCCTCCTACAGTGGCCATTAATGGATAACAAAGGGAAATCTTCAGGAACAGAGCAGGGATGGAACAATTCTCATTTCCATAGACACTGCCAGTTTCTGATGATCAGCAGCTGAGGGAGTTTAAGGTACACCTAAAATCTTCATACTTAATAAACCTTGATGGGTACTGCTTACATAATACTGCTTTTATTTAAATAGCAGCTGAACAAGCATTCGTGCATAAGAAGAAAGATGTGCAGATCGCTGTATTATGGCAAAGATTAAACTCAAAAGTTATCCCACTTTTCATTGGAACAAAACTAAAATGAAGCTCCAAAGAAAGAAGGTATTAATTAAAATATCTAAAGCAATTAATTTATCTCACAGAATGCTGTTACTTCTCTTCCATGGGACACATATTTGCAATACGAATTTAATTCATAGGTTCTCATCTTTTCAGGGGAAACTGCATATTAGGAGAAAGAGTATTTAATGAATCACTTTCCAATTTCTGCTCATATCAGTGATTTCCTCTCCACTGTCTTTATAAACTCTAGCAAATATTTAAATTACTTGGATTAGAAAAACAGAACTATAGTCTACACCATATTATATCTCTGCTCAGCTCCTTTGAAGCACAAGAAAAGCCCAGTATCATTTGACCAAACATCTGTCCCTCCACCCCACCAGCTGTTCTTGTATGGCACAGTTTAGAAACTTTTGGTATAACAAAGCTGTTAACATCAAATAAAGCTGATCTGATACAAAGAAAAATAAAGTTTGATAGCATATGGCAAACATAATATTTACAACTACAATTCATAGATCTGATATGCAAAACCAACACAAAAATAATAAAAGAAATAGAATGAAAAAAAAATGTGTAACACATATCTGGACTTTTTATTGTTAAGAATTCAGGGACAGACTCAAATTTCTGCAATTATCTCCTGTTAAAATTTCATCCTAAAAATGAACTCACACAAAGATACAGAGGGTGACAGAAACCATATCACTAAACTCTGTATCTGAGTATCTGCCACTCTTTCCCTTTTCCTGTCATTCATCACTCTTTCACCATACACCTTTTTCAGCCATACCTTCTTCCCCCAGTTTATCACATGCTTTCTCCAGTACGACCATATTTACCACTTTTCTTCACAAAGTGTGATGAACCAGCTTATTTTCTTCCCTTTCCCACCAATCATTTTGCCATTCCCTACTGGTTCCTATTTGGGTTCTCACCCAATCTCCTCTCAAGGCCCACACAGGACTACACACCCTGCAGCAAACAAGAGCAACCATCATGAGGAGCCCTTGCTGTCATTTGACCATTATCCCTGTCCAGTTTCTACAGGAAGCTCTATGGTTCCATAGGAAAACAGCAGCCACTATAAAAAGATCATAACAGTTTCAGACTTTTGCAGCAATGGCCCCAGGGAAAAAGTTTAGGTGATTGTTGGGTGACAATTTATACTTTTGTACCCCTTAAAGCAAAATGTACCTTTGTTTAAGATGCAAACATACCTGATGTGACCTAATGCCTTACAAGAACTCTGCTCACAAATGGGCATTTATTTGTAGCAGGATGATAAAATTCATCAATATACTCTTGGTTTCAAAATTTATTGAGCATCAGTTTGAATGTTGGAAGTGTTTTCTTATAACCTTTCAGCAATACAGATGGAGAACAGATGGAGTCCAATAAAAGGTAAGAAAGAATTCAACAGGTAAGATGCGTTTCATTTGAAAGATGAAGAAGAAGAGCAAAATGTGGTTCTAGCTGATCTTGAACGTGCACTGTACAATGAACCATCTATGCTCTTTATTTATTTATTTACCTAGATTTTGCAAGGCAGAAAAAAAGCATGATCACAGAATTTGTATTAACAGATGAGTAAATACATAAATATACATAAATACAATAAATATGAGAGAAAACAGTAAGAATTAGGGTCTTTCAGGAGACACTTATAAGTAAATGGCTAAGGAGTTAACTAGTACACCTGTGTATTTAAAAAAATCCTTATATAAAATGACAGTGACATCATACTCAAAGATAAGCTAAGAATTTCAAAATATCAAAGCATATACAAGTTGGCCACAAAGATCCCCTTGGAGGAACCTATTTTAACTAGCAAGAAGTCTTTCAGACTAAATAATGTGTTAGGTGGCTGTCAATCTGAGAAAAACTTGTATTGCAGTAATCCAGAAGAGTGCTACTTGAATTTTAACTGCAAAATGAGAGATTTCACAGCTAAGCAGCAAAACTGGGACACCTAGCTCCACACAGATGAATATTTTTATTTGGGGATGAAAACAATATTGAACACCTTAAAAACTATTTTATCACAAAATGTTTGCTAGGATTCCTAGTGTGGATTTCACATTATTGATCTAACCACCTCATCAAAAAGAGGATATTTTAGTATCTTATTTCATCCTGCAAGAATCATTGCAGGGGGTCACTAGAAAACTGTATGTGTTTTCCTAAACAGTATTTCCACAGATGGCCCCTAAGCCTCATACATATTTCTGTATCACCCTGGAAAAACCAGTCGAGACCTAGTAGCAGGATTTCATTTTCCAGTGTATTATGGATCAACTTTCAGATCTACAATAATCTGTATTTGGTTCCTAACAGACAAAACCACATAACAGCAGAAATTGCCAGAAAGCCACAAACCAGATCCACCAAATAATTTGCTATCTGCTAAAGGGGGAAAAGCATTCTAAGAACCTTCTGATCTCTCTGATTTCATACAGGGACATCCCTGGTGTCAGCTTTCCACTGTTCTCAGAGGTTTGCAGTCCCCATTGTTACTATGAAGAAACTACTGGTCCACTATCTGAAAGAGAATGGTGTGCATACAGATTTCTCCTTTGTCTGTTTGATTTACAGACCTGAGAAATATGGATTACCCCTGTTATCTGCACGAACAAGCTCTACTAAAATCTTGGCATTCAGTCAACTTTTATCTTGGGGACCCCAACTCATACTGGTTTGCAGCACAGAGCACCTATCTCATCTGGATTGTCATACAAATAGATTTTTGTCAGATGTTCCATTTGTATCGGGGAGCATGCCAACAAAAACAAAAGTCAGCAATTTAAAACAACAAACCAGCCCCTGTGCTGACAGGAACAAATTACTATATTCTGGATGAATAAGAATTACTCTAGATCACAGATCCTCAGTATTGAACACTATGCAAAGGGTGAAAAAGTATTCCTCAAATTAATTCTTTCTAGTAGCTCCATGCTTTGAAATAGAAAAGGCTGAGTATTACTAAAATACAACACAAAAGAATACAAATAAGTTTATAAAAGCACATAAAAAGGTGGAATTGATGAGGAATTAATTATTTAACAACTGCTGGAGCTAAGACAGCAAAGACTCAGTAGAGTTCAAAACTAAACTTTTGCAATTGGTCAAATGGTGCAGCTCTGTGTTGTACTTCTAACAACTCCAAGATGTGGTTTCCAGGCAATGACCTTACAGGGGCTGAGTGCACTGTGAGGTGATGCATGGATCTTTTGGGGCAAAGATGGAAGTAGCTGCAAAAACACAATACATTTTGTTAGCCCACCCTAGGAGCAAAACTGATTTCTGTTCTTCCACAAACCACACAGAAGGTCTAGCACAATCTTTTCAAAGAAATCTTCTGATCACTCTGTAATTATTACTTTTCGAGTGACCCCATTCCATAACACACCATTCATGAAAAGACCTTGGAAACACTTTCTCTCTGAAACCTGGTAGTAAGCCACAGAGACCTCAGCATTTGAACTTGGAGTTATTTTTCTTTTAAGGATTATAGCACTTTAAAAAGAAACCTTGATCTACAAGCTAATTGGAATGAAATTAGTCTAAATTTTTTTTCTGTTTTCTTTTTCTTTTGTTTTTATATCAGAGAATTTTTTTAAAAAAACTCAATTAAAAATCTCAACGTCCTGACATATTCCATCTCCCTTCCCAACAAATGAAAGAAGCTACTATCTTGTCTTCGTGACTCCATAATTTCTTACTGTAGAAATTAATGTGATGCCAAAAAAGCAGAATGAAATAAAAATATAACTTTTATCACCGAGATAAAATTATATTAAAAAAGCAGCACCCTGATGAAATAAAAACCTTCAATAACTACACTGATAGAAAGAGTGTACAAAATAAAGTAAAAAGTAAAGAAATATTTATCTACTTGAAAGTCATCTCCTGGCAAAATGTAAAGGAAGAGCCTTTCTAATACACTCTCAGTAAACAAGTAATACTAGAAGACAAAACCTATGAGCAGACACATATTTTTGAGCTAATTTGAGCTGAGCCATTCCATTAGCTGTGTTATGCACCTAGTGATTTCAAAGTTGCAGGGTTAAACCCTATTCCCAACCAACATCCTGCACTCTAAAATGAGACTTTTCAGAGAAACTTTAAACAGAAAATGATTATGATCTATCAAAAATTGAAAATACACTGGACATTAAAAAGACAAATGGTTCAAGAAAGTGTTGTTTGCAAAGAATATCTTGAAGTCTATACCAAATACTTCCATTGCTTCATTCACAGTAAGGGAAGCAACAAAATGTCAAACTTCTGTGTTTTGCAGCATTGTTTTCTAAGAAATAAAAGAAATTATTAAATGATTAAGGAATTAAAAACATCAGGAGTGATAAGAATAGATAATATGGTCTCTGCATGTTTGCCAACAGGAATAATTTTTCCAAACAAATTATATGTCAGGTAAGTCTCCTTTGCATACTGGCTGCATGTGCTTCTTACCCCATATTTAAGCAAAATCATCACTAAAGCAAGAGAAGGACTGCAAATCTGTATCAGTTTCATTCAGTTTGCTGAATGCAGTTGAGAATTCCTTCAAAGAAGTTATTTGCTGGCCCTTCCCACCAGTGCTCCTCAATGTCTGCAGTTGGTTCATCATCATTCAGCTACTTCCAGTGGTCACCCCTCATAGGCTTCTCAGTCCTCCAACAGAAGGAGATGCCACATTGCCTGGTGACTCTCCAAGGGCTCTGGACAGGCTGGGCCTTCTGCAGAACCATGTGGCACTGTCTTCTGTTATCTCAAATGACAGAAATCCTTATCAATATACTGTGTCCTTTTTTAAAAAAGAAAAGAGTTTTCACAATACACTCTGGTTTTTGGTATGAGACACCAAGAGCATTTTATCCCATGTGCCCATGCAGTGGGGTTGGATCATGATGATCTTTAAGGTTCCTTCCAAGTGCAACCATTCTATGATTCTATCTATGCTTCTCCATCAGGTTTTTGTTTCTTTTCAATAATCTGATTTGAGGGTAGATTTAGTTTAGATATTAGGATGAAATTCTTTACTTTGAGGTGAGATACTGGAACAGGTTGCCCTGAACAGCTGTGGATGCCCTACAGGATGGATAGGGCTGTGAGCAACCAGGTCTAGTAGGAATTGTCTCAGTCCCCAAGGCACGATCTTTAAGGTCCCTTCCAACCCAAACCACTCTATGATCTAAAGCATCTTTTACTGAAAGATTTCAAACTTATCAAGACCCTCAAAAATCAAATTAAGTTACCACATTTTATTCAAAACATTTCTAAATCTAGAGACTTCTCACATAAGACAATGACTTTTTTTAAAGATACGACCGACTTTATAGGAACATGGAAAAGGGAAGCCTGCATAAAATAATGCCATTTACTATTTTTATGAGCTATTCAACCCCAGGACAGCATTTTCCATTCTTACAATATATACCCAGATTCCCCTTTTTCCATTTTGAGTTAGAATGAGACGTTGTCCTGTAAGATCATTGGCACTCCAGCTTCTACTTCCAGGTTTATAAATGCTAACACCACATAACATGTCAATCTTCTGATACAGGCTATGAACAAAGACCTTGACTATGAGTTCACTGCCTGGAATTGCTTCAGTTTGGGGAGCCAGAACAAAAGAAAAAGCAGTGGAACACTAAGGGCTGATATAGATATCTAAGAATATAAGGTATTATTCAAATACTTAATACTAAGTAAAATGGTGACAACCTAGCTTTGTAGAAAATACAGAGCAGCCATTCCACTTTCAAATTTTCTTTTAAAAACATATAGAGATGACAAACAGGTTCCATTGAGCCTCCAGCAGATGCAGGTGTGCAGCATGTTAGCCTTGGCCCAGGCAAGTATGAAATTTTTTGTTGAACACTACCATGATGATTCTGAAATCTTGATGGTATCTTCCATATCTCACAGGAGTAAGTGTAAATGTAAGACAGTCTCCTCCACTGCTCCACACTTTCCATTTGCTCTGCAAATCCTACAAGCATTTTGAGAAGTTAACATGATGGGCAGGAGGCAAATGTGATGCCAGTCCTTGTCCCTGCTTTTATTAGAGAGTCCATACTCTGTGTGACTGCATCAGAGGACAAGTCTACAAAGGGAACTTTGTATTTAAAAAGTAAAATGAAACATAACATACATAATACAGTCAATATACCTGCACAAACATAAACTTTCATCATTCTAGTTCTGCTTAGTAAATGGAAGATGAAAAGCAAGTAAAACTAATGTAATTCTGAATGACAATTTCATTATTTCCTGGAATATTGAATTAGATATTTGGCAGGGCACATTTTTTTCACATTGTTCCATAATGGTTTATAGTTGTTCTGGTGATGGTGATTATTTGCTATTCAATGAATAAGCTGCCCAATCTGCTATCAAGACATTAATTTTAAAAAACAAAACCAAAAGTTTTTCAGTGTACAGAAGGACACAATACTTGCTTCCTGTGGTCATTGTCTTTTTTTCATATACTGGGAAAAACATCATTCTGCAGAGATCTGAGGTTTTAATACCTTCTTTGTGAAGCTATGACCCTTTCATGTGGAATTCAAAAGCTGAAGCATAGGTAAACAAGATCTACCTGTATCTTTCAACTTGAATTTTGGAAAATTGACAAGGGAGGAAATTCTTTTGTGAACACATATATGAGGGAGATGGGAAGAGATTGATAAACTGATCCCTTTTTAAAAAGAAAATGTAAGAAAATGACTTCCCTGGCATGATAGAACTTAAAAAACCAAAAACCTTCAAATCTCAATGGCTAAAGTTATTTCTAATGAGACTTGAATTGGGAAAAATACCAAACTTTTCTCACTGCACAGTGACAGCATTCCTATCATATTTTCCTACTGAATGAGCAGGGAATATATGAACCCCAGCTATGTGGCTGCATCAATACACTCTTTGACACAGCAGTTAATAGAGAAATATGGCTGAAAGCCTAAAGATGAAGTGCTTGCATTTTAAAGTTTTAAAATCATACTATTAGGAGCATATAAAAAAAATTAAAAATTGGCTTTTTTAAAAAGAAGTCAAACAACTTTGTTGTTGCATGAACTTGATAGCACCGAAGTGGGTATATTCTTCACTAGCAAAGCTCACCTAAAGGTCAGATATTTAAGTTTTTTGTGCAGAGGGGACATCTTTCTGTCTTTAAAGCATCTGCCACAATATCACCACCAAGCCTGAGGGAGTTATTTGAGCTCTACTGTATTACAAGTAACAGCAACATTAGACAACACTGCTTCTCATTAATACAAGAGCTAAGGGGGAAATAAGTGAACTTACTGTGCAGTTACATGGTTATATTAAAAAAAAAACAACCAGTCTGAGTGAACTGAATTGTCACACTCAATAGTATACCAAATACTACCTCAGACAGAAAAGTATAAAAAATGTAAAGGACAGTAATGATTACTACCACAACTTATATTATAAAGTCTTAATTTGTATGTAATATTTAATGACAAGCATGAGACTTCATATAAATTGTAAGAAGTATAGATCTCTTCCTTTAATTGAAGTTTTCTGTTCAAACTTCTGCAAATGTGTTAAAAAAAGTAATTTAAAGCAAGTCTTTCAAAGCATTTGCAGATAGCTTGCTACTTGGTTGTTGTATATCCATTAAGTGCAACTTTTTAAAAACAAAGGTCTTATGGTAAGACAGACCCCCAGCTGCTTGAGCTATGTACAACAAATGTACTGCATAAAACTTCAGCCAAATATTTGCATTATCTTTAAGCAGGCATATAAATCCAGTCTGCAAACTTAAAATTATTTTAATTTACATAGTTTTTCACAAGAATGTTCCTATGAAGTGAATGAGACAAACGTGGACAGAGATGCAATTTTTAAAATATATTCTCAAATATATATTTGCAGTGGGTTTGCTATGTAAGTTATGAAGAGTTCTTTCCAGAATTATTGATCACTCCAGAACAAAGGAAGTTTTATTTATTTTCTGCATAGGCTGAAGCAAAATATTAACCCAAACAAATCAACACATGCCTGCTATTATCTGAAGTTTTTAGTTTAGAATAATGACCAATACTTATTCAAGCAGATGAGTTACCTTTCAAAGAGCCAAAAAAAGTCCAGACACTTGTTCTGTTTATATCTAACCTGGGTATGATCCTGTAAAAGTGACTGCATCCTCTTCTATGGCACATATGGTCAGGAAAAAAAATACAATTTACAGAGCTGAACAGCCATACTAATTCACATTAAAGGTCTCCCAAGTTTAATGTACAGCATCCAGTAAGAACCAGCATTAGATGCCCAGAGGAGTAGAAGTCCATGACCTCTGTCTATTACACAGTCTTCACTCACTCACCTTGTGGTGGGCTACAGATCAGGCTCTTCCCAGCTTTGATACCCTCTCTCTTCTGTTTTAAGATACTCAAAGGTAGTTCTTCCTTGAATTTGTAAATGTTTCTTAAAACTAAGTAAGCTTCTGGCTTCCACAATATTTTGTAATAAAGACCTCTGTGGTTTAATTATGCCTCACCTGGAAAAGTTCTCTCTTGCCTTTTTTAGCTCCAGTTCAGCAAATTGTTTTGATGCCACCTGATACATATAATGAGCAATGGTGAAATACTGCTTGACAAATGATTTGTCTAAATTTTATTTTTAGTAGTAATTCCTAAAGTCTGATTTTCTTTCCTGGCCACTACTGAGTCTGGACTTTGTATTATATTTTTACCAAACAGCAAGATTTCCCCATCTTTGGGAATACAAATTCAGAATTGGTTTTCTGCCAGGTGTATGACTTTATAATTATCAACAATGAGCATCATCTGTAAGTTTAATGATCACTTACTCATTACCTCAATATAGGTCTGAAATTATTTGTTTACCCCTTTTACTACCTTGCATATTTTAGTATCACCAGTAACTTTGTCAACTCTTTCCTCTTGGTATTAAAATAATCTACAAATTTGTTGAACAACACAAAAAGGAAGCTGTGGGACACTAGTGATGAGTTTCTTCCACTGTGAAAGTTGACCATTTCTTATCTTTTATTGCCTTTTTTTTTCACCTTATCTATGCAAGTGTGTTCTCTCTTAATCCAACAGTAACTTAATTTTTTTAAAAATGTTTGCTGAATGAAAATCTATGAAATCTTCTCCATACACACTAAAGCTGTTAATTTTACTTAACTAAAGAGAGGTTCAAAGCTGCATACATCAAGAAAAATGCAATTGAGTGAATTAATTAAATAAAGGGTATGAAGTGCAGCTGTATCTTCTAGACACTGAGTTGTAGTTTTTTCCCCAGATAGATGCTTAGAAATTCCCTCTCAGCCTCCAAACAGATTTGAGCCACACAGCCTCAAGATGTAGCGTACAAATGCATACAGTTGTTAATTTATTTATCTTAAAGAGAACCTTTGCTGACACCTAGCAGATAAATGATTAATTGCAATTCTTACCCTCTTCATGGCAGCCCTACATCTCAAATTTTAGAGCTCAAAATGAAAAGTTTATTCAGAAAGAGAATAAATGGCACTCATATGCATAAAACCTCATCAACTCACAGTGTAAACAGAGTGGTAGTTACAAGCATAAAGAAGTATTTCCTGAAGTTGCATCTTTGGATAGAGATATTCACATTTGTATAATTCCAAACATCAGCTCAAATCTAAGCAGATAATAGCCTCAAGACACAAAAAGGAAAAATCCATGCAATGCAGAAAACACTATATAACTGCAGTTATATACTGTAGTTAAAACACTGATAACTTACTAGACAGGCAGCTTTACTACTAACACTACTAGAGAACCACCTCCTTCTACCCACAAAACAATATTGTCCAGTTACATAGGATGAAACAAATTTTTAAAAAGTGGAGAAATCTTAATATGAACCAAAATGACACAGTTTTATTTGCTGCACTGTCAGTTTCCAGGCACTCTGTGCCCCCTGCTCCTTCCTAAGCTTGACAGGGAGTTTGGGAACAGGTCCAAAGCATGAGGCTGCTCATGGCACAGGTACCTCCCTGTCCCACTTTCAGACCCAGCCCTAATACTTTTTTGCCACTACAGGTCTTCAGTTCAGACCCTACACCTTCACTCTCTCAAGAAGAAATGACCATCAGCATTTCAGCCAACATCAAACAAAACATTCTTTAAAAAATAAGAAAGAAGTGCTATTTATACATTTGTATCCTGCTTCATTGTTCTCATAATTTTCTGAGTCTAGGGAAAACATAGGGCTGACTCACCCTCTGCAGAAGTTCTGATTTTTTTCTCCCTCTGATCTTTAACTCCTAAGCCACAATTTAGGATAACTAATTCCTGGTTTGGTACAGCCCTAGTTTGGAGACAACCACTTCTGACTCAGCAATCTCTCAGTCACAATTGTGAAAGGCTGTAAGAGTGTAAGAACAGCATCTGTACACATCTGCCAACCCCTTCTCTAACAAAGTTAGATGAGTTTTTGGTCCAACCTAACTCAACCATTCTTGTGGTAGCCAGGGATATACCAATGTCTTCTAACTACCATGTCAAGGGGTTGATAGAGGTTTCACATGTGATGTGCTGCTGTGTTAATTTTTCTAAAATATCCCATCTCTCTCAACTTTACCAATACAAATTCTATTGAAAGATTTTACAAGAACTGCACTTCACCCAATTTGATCACCTCCCATATCTATAACACTCTTCTCAATGTTATATATAATTCTATAATTATATCCTTCCCTAGGTTGTATTATGTCAGTTCTACTTCAGTCTTGACATCCATCTACCTTTTGCCATCCTAAAACTGGAAAATTCATTTCTTTCAGTAAAGATGGAATAAGAAATGAGTCTAGGTTGTTTGGGCTTTGTTTGGATTTGTTTGGGTTTTGTTTGGGTTTGTTTGTTTTTTGTTTGGTTGGGTTTTTTTTTGTTTGTTTGCTTGTTTTCAGTAAGAGAAGGACAAACAGTTTTCCAGATTGCAGTCATCTTGAATCACACCACAGAAAAAGTCGTTCACTGCCCAAAGACTTTCCTAAGGTAACATTCTGAACTTTCTACCATTCCTCATTTGTTGCAACATTCAACATTTCAAAATATTTGATCTAACGTCTGTCCCTTTCTCCAACAATTTATGTATTAGCTCTGCTACATTTTTCCACTTTTATTAGTTTAGCTGCTAGGACTACTGACATGAAAAGCCTCTGGATGTATTGATTGCTCGACTATACTGAAATTTCACATGAAAGAAAACATGGCAATAAAATTCTTGAAATGGCAAGTGATTCTTTCTGAATTCACAGCTGTTGAAACACTGCCTTGCTAAGACCGAAACATTTTTCTTGAGACAGATCTTGCCAAAGAATGAATTTTCAAAACCACTTATCATAATCTGAAGAAAACCAAACCCTCCAGAATCATGAAATAAGGTACAGGTTTCAATGTACTTTTTACAGGTTACTCATGAGAATCTGAAAATCCCACCTGAAAAGACATAAGAGTAGAATTTTTAAGAGGTCTAAGCTGCTCAGCTCAGAAAGCCATTGAGGACTGAGCATGACTTCTTTAGGGTCCCTTCTGAAAAAATCTGAACCTATCTCTTTTAAGCTCCCACAGGTAAAAGCTTACAGCAGCTACAAACGATGGCTTGACAACGGGGCAAAAAAAGATGATAAAGACAGCAATGGCAGTAGTCAGAGGTAATGCTTCTGCATCTTCCTATAGACCCAGTGAGAAAGCTTTTGATGGTGGCCTCACAAGCAGCTTAATCTTCTATAGTAGGGCATGAAGCAGCTGCAGCGTGGACTGCCATAAAGGGAAGAAACAGATCAGGAGGAATAAAATTATGGAAAAGACAGAGGAAGCAGACCACCATCTAATTTTGTCCTTGGTGGAAGAGCAAAAAGAGAAAAATAACAAGATGAAAGAAGCTTTAAGTCAGCACCTAAATGCAGAGAGGGGGTGTGAAGCTAATAAATACTATCTCAGTTGCCTACAGCACTTAGATCCCTTCCCTTGGACTCATAATTAGGAGAAGGGGAGCCAAATTAAAAGATCCAATCCTTGGCTTCTTTCAAGCCTAATTTCACCATGTAACAGACACAGTAAGTACAATCACCTCACTGCAGATGTGTTTCTATAGTCAAGGTGTAACATGCTTTTCCTGGAGCCTGACTTTAAAAGCTACATTCACATACAGAAAGGTTATACAAAACAACCAATGCAAGCACTATAGCACTGCATTGATTTGTTCCTAAAGAAAGCATTACAGGTGTTTTCATTGAAGAGGTCACTGACATACCAATTTACAGTGCTAACTGGTCCACAGATGGTGTGGAGAAACCTTTCACTTTAAAGGAGGACTCCACAGAAAGGACACTTTCAAAGACACAGATCTAAAGCCAGGGCATTTCACAATTCTGCCAAACCTTTTGTTTTGGAAAATATTTTTGTCTGAGCCATTGTTGAACCAATTTTGTTGAGTTGAAAGCCTCGTAAACCTTTTAATTATTTTAGGTTTACTAACATATAAAGTCATAAGCCTTGCTGCTGCCTGTAATTTTGACCATTTCCTTCTTCTCCTCACCAGTATCCAGAAGCAATGCAAGGACAAAATTAAATAAAACTTGTTTATACATTAAATAGTCTTACAAAATATATACAGTTTTAGCCATCTCACAGCTGCCACAAGCTAAACTGGTATCAGAGCTTTCCATAAACAGCACATTGTACACGCAGCCCCCCACACATGAAGTATATAACTGGGTCTTGCACAACTTCAGGCATCATTCAGAAGTTTGTAAAATATACCAAGCATTAAAGTAATATGCAGTTCGGCTTTGGAATCGAAGTCACTTTGAATAAAGGCAGTTCAATACAGTTAGAATTTATTCTGTATCATCATTATAGGCTGCAGTTATAGAAACAGCAGCTATGTTGACATATCCTGAATTTTGTTTCTCAATCTTTCACATTTTGTTCCATTATTCGTAAACAAGGAATATGCTTCACTCCACATCTTACTTCATTTTGAACCTAAATTACTGTCCCCACATGGAACAGAAATTTAACACAACAGAGTCAGTTGTTTGACCCTTGCCTTTGTACCCAAAGTTGGAACATTTGGAACAAGCTCCCTGATGGCAGACCATGGCTTCCTCCAGTCTGAAGAACCAACTTGTTACTGCAGTAAAACCACAACGATCACATATATCACATCATACACTCAATAGAAGAGTGACAACAAAAGCTTGGAAATGAGACTTCTTTAGGGGGTCAACCAGGAAATAAAGTGGGACACAATGAAAAGCTCTGATTTAGCCATCAGTAGTTGAAAGAACAGCAAAAGGCAAATGACATACTTTTTGGTATCTGGGCACCTTCTGCATCCCACCCTTCCCACTGTGGAAGTCTTCAAAGAAAAACAACCCACCCTGGACCTCACACGTAAAGGAGAAAAACCCATGTTTCAAAGACACATTGATTACATTCAAATGTGTCTAAATGCTAATGTATTTCCTCTCAAACCCTTTCCTACTGTTTAACAAAGCATCAGGATCTGAGCAATAAGACCCAGCAGCTGTCCAGTTAAACATCCACTTAAGGGACAATGATGCTGATATGATCTTCCAGTTCCAGTCTTTCTGCCAGGGTTGCTACCACAAAATGGGGTGGGATCACTGGGCTCTATGAGCAATAGGAAGAGGGACAACTGTCTCCTTTTAGCAATCAGATTTGTAGCTGAGGAGCTGGAAGTTAGAGCAGCTTTCCTTCCACTTCCAGCCATCTGTTATAAAACCTAATAAAGTACAGTTCTGCATCAGCAATTATTACTGATAAAACGAAAGTGCTCTGCCACAATCCTTAAAACAGGATGTTTATCAGTCTACAAAGGAACTTGCTCTTTCACAGAGCTACTGGGTAACAGCAGTCTCATCTACTTGTCCCCCTCCCCAACCCTTTCTCCAATATGCAGCATGTTCTGTGCCAATGATCTCCCTCGAGCTTAACACCATTACCTGTTTCAGGAGGAGAGGGGAAACCTGACCTCATCCATCATTTTACTAGGAAGCCCTAGAAGTCAGAGGGCACTAGTCCAAATACCACAAAAATAAAATTAAGGAAAATAAAACAGGGGTGGGGGGGAAAAATCCACAACCCAAAACACAATGGAAACAATACTTTGTGTTCCTATTTTAAGTGCCTCTCTCAATGCTATATGCATAGCAGCTAAAGGCAAGCTGGAAACCAGCCAGGTCCTGGCTGCCAGCAAAAATTTTGTCACCTCCTTTGAACATCTGAAGTATGTTTACCCAATAGATTTCATTAAATTACACTTCCATTAGGAAGCATACAATGTTGATACTCATCTCAAAGATAAAAGGGATCGCTAAGAGGCATGTCATCCTGCTCCCCAGCTGATTGCTATTTCTGGGCCAATCAAGGAAAGGAGCCAGAACAATACTTAGTTAAAAAAATGCAGCATCTCCCCAAGGACTACATACTAAGAGACTGCAGCTCCATTATCAAAATGAGCATATCATTAATGACAATACACATACAGTGCGTTATTTTAATACAACTCATACACAACAAACAAGCTGTATTTGGGTCATTAGCTGAATTTGTAAAGCAATATTTCCAAGGGTTAGAAACTCCAGATCAAGATATGAAGTTTATATGTTGGGGGCGGGAGGGAACAACAAATATTTTATATGATCCCAAAATGCTGTGAATATAATAACGCTGTGTGGTTAGAAGTGCATTGTAGTAGCTAACAGAACAATAGGCTATTCAAACAGAAGTTCCCATTTTCAAGTAATGCAGAAGTAATTTAAAACACCAGGCACTGTTTTGCTAAACATCTATAAGGGATAATGAAAACAAAATGCCACTGATGCAGTTTATACTCTATGTGTCACCTTTTAAATTATTATTACTGTACAATTAAAAAATGCAAAAAGAGGCTCAAAGCAAATTTTACAAACGTTAAAAAACAACAACAACAAAACACCACAGAAAAAAACCATAATGATTGTGAGGCAAGACCCTTGGGAAGGAGTAACACAAGAGAGTCAAATTCTCAAGTCCACTAGGACTGCTCAGCTGTTCTACAGGAGGCTGAGCCCTTCCTAGTGGAGAGGAGGAGATATCTTTGTCTCTAAGCATTGGTGTTAGATGTGTGATGTTCACTGTGCTTCCTAATCTCCAATTCACATAACAGCAATAAAGGCAAGAGGACAAAACTAAAACCATGCTAATTAAAACTCAAAGTAACAGGAAAGGGATGGGAGGGGTTTGCTCTTTACAGCCAAGCTCTGCCCAGTCCTTTTGCAGCAATCTGTGATTATTAATAATCTCTAAAAACACTCCTTGCTCAAAATTCTACCACCTAGACTTCAGCCAATCTCTTTCGACACGCAGAGAACCTTTCAGTTTAGCCATGTTTGACATATCATATGAACTCCAATTATCCATCTTTTTGCAATTAATCATCTCACAATTACATTTCCTGCACTTATAAGCATCCAGCTGGGAACTGAGTTTTAATCTAGGAAATAAAAAAAAAAAAAAAAAAAAAAAAGATTCAGGTTTCTAACAAATTACTTCTAATTAACCAGAACCTTTTCTAGTCATTCCAACCTAACGATGCCTACAGCAAATGAAAGAATTTATTGTTTGCATTCCTAATGATATTTTAAAATTTCATTTCAATTTCCCCAATGAGTAACTTTCAGGAAATTCACTGCACTTAGATCTACTTAAACAAACATTCCGCTAAGCAGGAAGTGCACAATAACAACAAAACCTATGGGTAGAGAAAGAAATCTGGTATTACACTGAGCAGAAAAGCTGCTAAATAAAGCTAAAGAATTTGAATGCTAATTAATGGCAATTTCCAAAACTACATTGCAGCCATGCTGCCCAAGCCCTGCCACAGCTATTCAGAATCCTAAAGCTCTATTTTCAGATAATGGTTGAAAAAGGAAAGGTGTATATTTTTCAGAAAAAAAAAAAAAAAAAGAAAAAAAAAAAAAGAAAAAAAAAAGAAAAAATAAAGGTCAGTTATCCTGATATAAAGCATCAATTAATAGTCTATATAAAGTAAGTGGATTAAATGAAGCCACCTAGTTAGATGACTCAGGAAACTAAGCAATGGTGGTCAAACAGTACATGAAAGAGCTTTGTCCCACAACTTCCAGTGATTTCCCTAGGGAAAGATTTGGAATAAGTCAGCAAAACATGCTGACTGCACTATTTGGAACTGCTTGGTATCACAGGGAGGTAACATGAGGTAAGTATCAAATGTAACAGTTTCATTTACATTAAGTATTATCAATTTTCTCCAACTGTTTCAAAAAGTCAATGCAGCTATCTGACAGAATATGATCATTGCAAAGTAAAAGTGTTGCTTTCATGTTCTTTGGACAGTCAAATATCAGAGGATTTCCTGTCAATTATGCAGTAATCACAAGTGTACATCCCAAATCTGTCCATCTAACTAACAAAAAGAAAACAATATACAGCTGAAGAACGCTCTGGAGATTTACTTTTAAGTAATACATAAGTCAGCCTAACTGCAGAAATATTTCTGCTCAAAAGTTTGGTGTTCATTAATGTGCTACCAAAGTTTTGACAATAGAAAACAGGACTGTTAATTGGCTGATTCAATACCAAGTCCAAGTAGTTAATTATTCTGGAAAAGAGTTATTTTAATACACCTGAAGCCTTCCAAAACTTATTAAATTTTATAAGCCTGCACCAACCTCCCATTACTTTGACTTTCATTAATTACCTCTGTCGCTCAGTACATCAAAACCACTGGTACATTTTTGGTTTTATTTATAACAGAGACCCAGTTGTGACTATGGATGTGCTTTAAGTCATTTAAAAGGGAAAGACCACAAAACCAGTAGTAACTTCCTCTACCACTACTAAAATCTAGGAAATTTTAATTCCTTCTACAACAGCTGCAGCTTTAACTCCAACTGTCCAGCATCACAGACCAATTAACACCAACCCCCTCTTCCCATCCCAGACCCCTTCTTCCCATCCAGAGTACAGATTTGATAAGGTATGAGAAAAGAGAGGATTCTCCTTGATGAGATTTCATAGTCAAATCCTCAGCCATTACAGAGTTAATATTCAAACTCCTTCATTCTCAGTGATTCCAGCCTGAGAGTTGAGTGAAACACCATGAAACAACCCCCAGTGCCTTTCCAGTCTACCAGTGCACTTTCAATAGTGATAAAGGAAGACCTGCACGAAGCAAGAACATGATGTAAAAGTTCATTCTGGTTGTGAAATCAGTCAACAAAAGACAGTGAAAAGCCTGGGTCACAGAAAGAGGACAGCATGGAGGTGCAGTACGTTTTTCTTCTTGGAGCCCCTTTCATGACTAAGATGGAACTCTACACATGGCTATCAAGATCAAAATAGGCATTTGCATTGAAGGCAGAGCTGGATACTAGATTATTTCTATGCATTCTCTAAGCCAGCACTATGAAATCCCACCAGCAGTCCTCTACACTGGTTCACAGAAGCTCTGCTTGCACAGCCATGGTTGGACTTGGTGACCTTAGGGGTCTTTGCCAACCAAAACAATTCCATGATTCTTTGATACGCAGTCTTAGAAAGACTGAGGACAGTGAACTTACAGGTTTCTTGGCACATCTAGAACAGCTGCAAAGCTCACAACACCAGTAAATTCAGGCCAGGGTTTATCAAGATCCAGCTCAGCAAGCACTGTGGCCAGGCAGGGCCATAGGGAGCTGTAGACCAGTATCCCTTGGTATCCCTGGAGCAGGAACCAGTGGCCCTGAAATGGGGCCCTGGGCCACAGGAAGGTGAAGGGGGTGCTGCTCAAGGCCCTGTCCATCTGACATTGGGCTTAACTTCAGCAAGATTTGATATAACTGCAGCCTTGTGGAGGATGCAGAAAAAATTCAGAAGGTAATAGGCAAACACGAAAAAGAAAAAGAATTAGAAGAAAAAACACCCTCTCAGCTGTAGTCATTTAAGTAGGAACACCACAGAGAAATGCTCTTAAGTGCAAATCTTTCTTATTGCAGCTTTACGTTCACTGGCACATGAAACAGCAATGATAACAGGCTCAAAAAAAACTTTGAAAATAAAGTTAAAAGATACATGTAACTTAAAACTAACATCTTTTCCTACACAGAAAGGTTAAATTGTGGGGTTGACATTTGCATTTGTTACGTTGTCAACATTTCCTGCCTATCAGCCTATGTACAAACAATATCTAAAGATGTCATCTACATATTTATACCAAAGGAGTTTATGAACAAGACCTGTCAGTATATTTTAACACCTTTCCAAAACGTCAGCTTTCATCAGGTATAAACACAGCATGTTTAATTTATTAGTTTGGTTTAATATAAAAAGTTGACAATCATATGTCACCATAACTATTGATAAGGTAAATAAGGACTACAGGAAAATGTCAAAAAGTTATTAAAATATTTCTCAGCTTCCTGAATCAGATTGGATTTATTGGCTTTCCTCTGTCAATAAGTGCATCACACATTTTTCTTCATATGGCTGTTTTTGAAGTGGTGTGTCCAACAATGAAGTTTACAGACAAACTATAATTCCTGAAGAATTTGAATTCCATTCTGACCGGGCAGGGGAAAGGGCTGTGTTTAATGTTTAAAAAAACCAAACCCACAAATGCACAAACTTATTCACCTCTATTTAAGCACACAACAAAGATTTCTTCTTCTGATCTAAAATACACTAAGCCTGCATAACAGTTAAAATACAAGGCACAAGAAAATTTTAATACAACTGTGAAGTTGAGCAAAACAATATATTTACTTCCACTTTCTATAGTAGATTCTTGATTCTATTCCCTCAAGAGGAATGATATTATCATAAGTCCACCTTCTCTAGTTGACAATGTCAGGACAACCTATTTTCACTTCTTTCCAGGTACTTCACAAAAGATGCAACCAAGGGCAGCATAGTCTCATTTAATGAATT
This sequence comes from Heliangelus exortis, assembly GCF_036169615.1. Lineage (NCBI taxonomy): Eukaryota > Metazoa > Chordata > Aves > Apodiformes > Trochilidae > Heliangelus > Heliangelus exortis. The sequence goes on along the minus strand of NC_092428.1, from coordinate 25,891,755 downwards.
TCATCCCCCCCTTGCCACTACCCAGCCAACCCCCTCATCTCTGAGTCCTTCCAGCCAGATGCCAATAGATTGCTCTAAAGGTTAAAAAATACAAATCTTACTTATCTGACTATAACAATGAACTCCATTGTATAGACCAGTTCAAATATCCCTCCCCTAGCCAAATCCAGGCCAAATTATGCCCAGTAGCAACAGAAGAGTTTAGAGGCAGGAGAAACAGAGAGTGGGCTGTTCATTGCCAGCATCTTGCTTTGCTGGAAGAAACTTTTCTTTTCTTCAGCAAGTCCCACTCTACACCTCAGCTAAGACACAAAGAAGAATTTTATTATTTTACAACCCAGCTGATACTAGGATTTGATAATATGGGCATCAAGAAGAATTGCATACCACAGCCTCTTAACAATTTTGCAAAACTTACAGGGCAGGGATAAGGATAGTGATAACTTAGAATACACCAGATAAGCTGAACATGCTCCAAGACAGGATCTTTATTTCCTTTTTCCTAGGAAACAGGAATTTTACCAATTCATTTCACTGTTGCATCAAAATCACTAACACAGTGAGTACAGTTGGTGACTTAAATGAGGAGTATTTTAAGTATCACCTACTAATCCTTTGTGGATATCAGAAATTTAGTGCTGAAATCACACCCTGAAAGCATATTGAATATGATGGAAAACCAGAAGCTTTGTTTCCATGTTCAAATGGAAAGCAAGTGAAAGAACTGGCACATGATAAGTAATTCATATACTAATCAAACTGATTGAAAAGGAAAGTTCAGAAAATAAAAGTAGTCCAAATGTACAAATAACTAGATTTTAGGCTATAGAAGCACACACTCTGATTCCCTTTGTTTGAAATATGAAGAGGAATGGAAATTTCCTAAGGGCCCAAATCTTCCACAAAGAAAGGAAGAGCCTCCAAAGATAGTCTTGCTCCAAAAGGATCCATTTAACTACATCAAAACACGTAGAATCTTGGAGCTTTTCCACTACCATTTCTGCAGCATAGATGTTCTCAGGTTTTATTGCAGAACAGATTTAGCCTGGTTCCTATACTACACATCCTTACTTCAGCATGGTTCAAAGCTGTCTGAAACACCACTCTTTGGTTCAGACCCTTACTTCTGCACCTGGTTCACACCTGAAGTGGAGTTTTCAATTCATTTGCCTCAAAAAGCAATCATATTCAGACTCAAATGTCAGAAGTGAGGAAAACTGGGGGATTCACTTCAAAATCACAGTACTGCCTAACCAAAGACCACCACTGCACGTGAAGCCCCAGGTGGGAGGAAAGTCCTCAGCTAAAACACCTTTTAAAACACACAGATGTCTTGCAACCTGGTTCTAGATTTTGAGAAAAGGAAGCTCAGTAGATGAACTTAGGAGTACTCTTTAGGTACAAATTAAAAGTGAAAACTTCTAAAGTTTGCACCAGAAAGAAAAGCAGAAAAAACAAAAAAAAAGTAAAAATGGGGAGAGGAGCAAATTTTGCTTATGCTCATTCTAAAATTCACGGATTTTAAACCAAGATCTCTAGAGAGCACAAGTACTGAGCTACCACTCAGCACTGCTGAATGCTGGACATGCAGCTCATGAATGGAAAAGGGGAACCTTTATAACATGCTTGAAACTAACTCCAAGTATGGGTCAGAAGACAGATACAGCCCAGCTGCCTTCAACTGAAATAAAGATCTAACAGGAGAAAAACATGACAGAAGGTGAGGAAAAGACAAAAGGAACACTAAAGGGCTTAAAAAGGCTGGGAAAGCAGTTCAGGTTAGCAACCCCTAACTTACTCCTGACCTATCTGTAACTTTTTGCCTTGATTTAGTTGCCTGAGCTAACTTTGTGGGAAGCTGACACAACTGAACCCCAGAGTCTGATTTCTCCTGAAGACAGGACAGAAAGAAGAGGAAATCTCATGGTCATTTAGGGTTATTGATAATACTGAATTACAAAACAATATAAAAAAAAAAAGCAGTCATTGCAAGCCAAGCATTTTTTTCAATTAAAAAAAATACATTTCTGGAACTACTGATAAGACCCCATCTTAACATTATTAGCTTAAGTCCCAGCCACACTAATTCTAGGGAAATAGTTATTGGCCTTTATCAAGGATGCTAGAAAAAAATGAAAACCTGTAGTTTCAAAGTCAGCCACTAATGGAACAACACATAATATTTAAATTATACTAAATTCATTTTTCATATAAATTCAATTTTCATATAAATTATATGAAAAAAATAGGAAAAACACATCAATGTAACAAGTTAGTTCTTTGCACAGTTCTATTTACTTAATGCTCACTATCACAAAACCAAAGAGCTCTCTACTCATGGGTGAGAAACCCTTTTGTGTTAGGCACTCTACAATTAGGAATCCCTGTGTCAAAATGTTTTCAGTCACACGTCCCAAAAAACCCCAACCACCATTATAGAAAGTTACTTTTCAAATGCTGAATTAAAGAGAATTTGCTTTGATATTTTTGTCATTATTCTCTTTTTGTCCTGTTTGGTGACATGTACTAGCAAAAGTTACAGTTCAGTTTAATAATGGCTTCAAGTCTTGTATCCAGGAATCAGTGGAAAGGAAGGAGCTATCTTCAGAATGCAGGAGCACTTCCTAAGGTCCAAGACCTTAAGGTCCAGGACCCCCCAAACACAATACAAGCCTTTTCTTTGACTTCTCAAAGTCTTTAGTGAACAGGTACAAAGCCTGCAATTGCAATTCCAACCTTTCCAAAAGCTTACCTAACATATTTACATGCTGACCAGGAAGGTAAGTTGGCAAACACTATCCTTATTTACTCTAATCTTAATTTCTCTGAAAATAAAACAAACTATGGAGTGATAGAAAGCTGTGGGGATTCAGAAAGTGAGCATAAATGCCACTCAGTGGGAAAAGAGCAGAGTCCATGCACATTCCCCAATCTCTTTTTTCTTTATATACCAGGCACCAGATATTTAGTTAGAAAAATAGCTTTTTGTTAAACCTATCAGAAATGTTTAAATTTTACTATCACAGGAAAAGTTACTCTGTCCTATTGCTGATCCTGGCAGCCACCTGCTATATTCCTTCTTACAATCTTTTCTTTATATTTCTACTCTAATTTTCATTGTTTGGGTCTTTTAGGAGTAAAACCCCTGTATCATTTATTAAATATTGGAACAAGGCTCACACTCCTAGCACTGGCACCCTAAAGGCAGTTTAGAAAAAGCAAACCAAAAGCAAAGGAGGTGCTAGATTCAATCCACTTGTTCTAATTATATCAGCATTTAATTGTCAAATGTACAACTTACAGATCCTCTGGCTTTTGCAGGGATTTGCCCTCTAAGAACATGAAGTTTAAATAGACTTTGTGGCCAATACCCACTTTTTGTTGTGGTTTGTACAGCAGCTTTAAGGCAAGCTGACTGTACTTGAAACTAACAACTAAATGATTGCAGAACACAAAGTTAGCAGACAAAAGAGCAGAGATATTCACACTTTTTCCATATGTTTCATCTAGTAAGGAACATTACAAGGAGCTGGGGGGAAGGGTGGGGAAGATTTCTAATCCACTTCCAGCTGCTTTTTTTGCTTTATATTCCTTCCTCACTAGGTCCTAAGTCAGAAAAAAGATATCTCTGCTGCTGTGAAAGACTGAAAGAACATCTTCTTTTACCTCTGCTAAGCAACCACAAGTTTCTTTCTGTGTTTAATAGTAGTACGCTAAAAAAAAAAAAAAAAAAAAAAAAAGAAAGAAAAGAAAAAAAAAGCTTGGACAACAAAAAGAGATGTTTTTATCATTGAGACAACAGGGTAATATCATGTATTTTGTTATTAAATAGCATTTTTAAGTATTTGCAACTTGTAAATGGGAAAGAAATTTAGAATTTTCAGGACAAATGAAAATCTGCCTACACAAGGAAAGCCAACACTGAAAATATCTGCATAACCACCTACTTTATTCTTAGGTTAGACTTTGGTGGAGGGGCAACAGCAAAATATACAATTTCAGGAACATTCAGTAACATTTGTAAGAAAAACACATGGAACGAGCTAATCGAATGATGTTGCTTAAGAATCCTGGACACTACCAAATTCACACTAACATGGTGGCTCTTCACAAAGACTTTTTAATCTGTTATAGTAGATTTTTAGATAGTAAAGCAAAAAGCAGAATTCAATCAGTGTTTCTGTTGCGCTAAAATTCAGTATTGTACTTTTGGGAAGCTGAGATTATAAAAATAAAAACATGGTATTTGGCAACTTCAATTCTTATAAACCACAGAGAAATTAACCCAGAACGTCACTTAAGCATCAGAAAGAAAAAGATAACACATCCATCACTGTTTTTTCATTTTACTTCTTAACAAATCTTGAATATATTTGCATTTACAGGACTTGTTAATTGGCTCAGAAGAATTTTCACTATGCCAATACCACTACCATGAATCTATGACAAAGATTTTCACCAAAAAAAAAAAATAAATTGTAACTAAAGTAGGATTTGTGTTAGCAGAATATAATGAATGCTACTACTTGTAATGTGTGACAGTTCTGTGACAAACAGATATACAATATTTTCAATTACACAAAGAGATTGTTTTACACTCCAATACCTGCCTATGATGCAACTGGAATTCCAAGAAGCACTTAATATGTAATGAATATATAAAAATTTCCCCCTGAATTCTGATTGAGAAACTATCAAGATGAGGCACAAACCTCTTGAAGTTCAGTAGAAAAAGCTAATTTTAACAGCAATGCTTATATTTCAAGTTTCATTTCATGAAAGCAACAGAACCCAGCAAGCAGGCAAAGAAAAGCCATTAACTACTTGTTTGCCAAACTAATATTTGAGATTGGACAGTTAATCAGTCAGCAATAAAAAGTTCACCATTTACCAGACAGCAACTTCACTATAAAAGAAAGCTATTTTTGACCATGGCAATTAGTCTCTCATGTTTCAAACACTAAATTCTGTTTTCCCATTAATTTTTAAAACTATGTGGCTTTAACTTAAAATAAACTGTACATCAAAAGAAGGGAAAATAAACAGCCAGGAACACAATTTGACGAATTGGATTTATTTAGTTTATTTAGCTAAACAGGGTCCATTGGATCTCTTTAATAGGCTGACAGTTGCACTGGGCTGGTTAATAAAACATTCAACACAGTATCTTCAGCCAATATAGAAATGCAAATCCCACCAGAAATATTTTATTCATGAAACAGTAATTTCAGTTACTACCAAAGAAAAAAAAAAAAAAAAAAGAAAAAAAGAAACAGGAGGGAAAAAAAAAAGAAAAAAAAAAGAAAAAAAAAAGAAAAAAAAAAAAAGAAAAAGAAAAAAAAGGACTGGCTTTGCAAACAGTGCCATCTAGTGTCTTCCCCTGGCAAACAAAGCACGAAATCTGAAAAGGGCTATAATTAATCCTTCCAAGTATCAAAAAAAAAAGAGCAGTCAATAACACATTATGGAACTGAGTGCAGTTCGAGTCTGAAAAGCAAGCATGTTAAAAAAAATGGGGCTTTCTGCTCAACTTGTCTGCTGTTTTCTGTTGTATCTTTATGTTTCAAGTCATGATAGGAACCAAATCAAGCTTCTACTTATATGATGAGGGGAACAACAAAAAGAAGGGAAAGTGAGATGTGCTCTGTTCTGCTCTTACTCATCATCTCACCCCACACCTATGTTTCAACTACAGAACCTTTATTATTGCTGCTAGCAAAAGCAGGACAACGACAGCTTGCTTCTTTTTGCATGATGTGTAGGGAAGTACCACTTGACTAATATAAGAAAACACTGAGAAAGTGAGAAACATTAAAGACTTCTTCCTTCTGCCCCCCCCAAAACCAGCATTCACCTTCTGTGAAAATCTCTTTACTCACCAGCTGACTGTAAGTAATTTTGAGTGGACTTTGCTTCTTCCACCAGCAAACAGATTTAATTCTATTACTTTGAGAAGTAGAAGTTTTAATGTAAGAACTAATTACACGGTTGGCAGAGAAATGAGTTTTCTACCTGGGAAAGGCTGATGAGCACTGGCATCCAGGCATGGTTAAAGACTGCATGTTTAGTGGAAGAGGCAGAATGAAGCCATGCTGAATTTCTATTACGTGTCTACAGACATATTTTACAGAAGGATTTCATTCTGTCATAGAATGCTTTTTTGCTTCATTTAATACAGAAACATTTTGTGTGTGATGGGAGAAAGGAAAGAAAGAGGCATGAATGCTTCCAGTGCAAGGCATGAGTCAGTGTGCCTTTTATTCATAGCTCCCAGCCAGAGACAAGAATCATCAGACTCACCAAATCACTTCTTGAAAGCACCTTTATTTGTAATCACTCAGCCAAGTCTAGTGCTCCACAAACTGTTTTTTCTTAAAATCATGTGCATCAGCTCCACAGTCACCAGCTTGCTGAAGCAAAGCACACCACAAAACTCACCAATCTGATTCCTACATGTTAGCAGACAACCAACTTCTGGAGAGAGAGAGACACAGAATTTCCTACAAATATCAACGTTGAAGTTGGGTGAGAAGAATCCATTTAAGAAATGAATTTTATCTAAATTAAAAATTTGCTGCTTGGTTGCTCTTATCCAGCATATTATCTCTTCCAACAGTGTGTTACAAAATGCATCTTACTGGTCAAACACAAGAGGATTCTTTGTAAGCAAAACCTACAGAATTATAAAACATGGGAGACATGGTGTGCTTCACTGCTTTGGCTTCTCAGGAATCTCAGTTAAGATCATTATAACCCCCTAGGTTAATTATAAAGTAAGCATGTTAACTCCTATCTTCCACACTTTCATCTAAAGAAAAATGTGATCACTAGTAAATTCCACGGTGAAATAAATTTCCTTCCACACAAAATTATAAAAAAATGCTAAGGATGCAAATAAATTAGGGTAAGTTTTCGACAGGGGATCTAAGTTATACCACTTCCTAATCTTTCTTCACAAACTCAGTTTAGGCCTTTAATAGTACAAAAGATCCCAAACAAACTCAAACAACCAAAACACAAAAAAACCCCCACAAAAACCATCACGTTTTCCCAGTTAAAAGTTCAGCATTATAAATAGCCATTGTAAAACATAAAATGCCTCCACCTTCTTCCACCACAAACCTGCCAAGGTGGGGACACAAGTAAAAACAAACTTAAGACAATGTGGAATTTGCTTCTATAGAAAATGAGTTGGCCTAATGTTCAGCAGCAGCAGCCAAGCAGACAAATATTGTACCAGTAGTTATTAGAAAAGGAACAGAAAAAAACCCAAAACCAAACCAAAACAGTGACTCTACTGAGCAGTTTGAGAACAGTGTAAAGGAATGAGTACTTATCTTAAGAAGGTGACAGTCTCTACAGAAGTGGTACAGTGAAGGAACTCCTGTTAACAAAATGCTTTCTTACTATTAGATTGTCAAAGTCTGTGGTCAGGAATTTTGAATTCTTTCTCCCGAAACCAAATCAGGACTCACATAGCAAAAACTTAATCTAATTTCAGAAGTTTGTCAAGAAGATCAGGTTTCCACCACAGGCAGCCATGCCTGCCCATGAAGAGTGCATGTGCATCTCTAACACATACACATGGTGGGTTCTCTGTTTTAAATAATGTAATTGGGATGCAACTATAAAGACATATGCATCTGTCCCACACAGAAGTTTTGTTTTTCTAATTATAAGGCAATAATACTTTTTTTTATAGGTAAAAATAATTCATCACCAAAAGTTACGCCTCTACAATTTAGTTCTAACTGGAAATATCAGGAAGACTCTTGCCATAAAAATACAGGCCACTAACTTGCAATTTGACAAATGGTATTCCTTAAGCTTATAGGCATTTGATTCTTTGTCTGGGTAGGTGACTGAACCTGAAATAAGCAGCCAGAATGTAGCTGACACAGCTGTAGCAGTTGTTCTGGTGAGCTTCTGGGATCAGGTGATACTTCAGGGTCCCACAAAAGAGCAGACTTCATGTCCTGGTCTTGCTGGGAGAGAATTCGAAAATCATTTTTCTGTTTGCAGTTTTGAGAGCCTACAGAGCCCAGTTCTGTGAGAACAAAAGAGATTCAATACTCTGGTAGTGACCAAGATTGACAGTAGCTTTGAACCATGCAGGAGGAGTGGGCTAGGAGGGGCAGCTGACCTAAGGTGGCCAACTGAAGTATTCCATACCATAAACATCCCACTCACTGTAAATTGGGAAGTTTGCAATAACTGGGGCTTCTACAATGGCTGCCTTCCCAAAATAGTCCCATCTATCTTGTTGGTTGTCCCAAGCCTCCTCCTTCACTTGCTGTGACCACCATCTTCTTGCTGGAGATGTCATGTTGGCAAGGTTGGTATTCAGCCTCCACTGCTGGAAGCACATAGCTTGCTACTACTAGATGGAGCTGAGTATAACTTTGTATCTCATGTTATCATTGGGTTAATATAAGTTCACTATTACTATTATATTAAATCTGTTTTCATTCCAACCAAAGGCTCTCCTTTCCTTTTCCAGGTTCCCCCTTCCCAGGTGGGGAAGGGTGACAGAACAACTGTCCAAACAGTGGCACTTTCTCATGAAATTCTACCACTTGTCACATTAAATGTTTTTGAGGCTTAACAGTAGCTGCTATTTAAACAATTATCTTAAACAGAACCTGTAGGAGGTGTGAAATGTGAATATATCTCTTCACTATTGATTGAAGTTATTGTTAAATGGCAAAATGTTTACATGTTTGGTCAAATTTTGTACAGCGCTGAAGGTCAGAATAACCAGAATCAGTATCCATTTTGAGGAAGTATTAATTTTAAAAAGGAATGAGTACTATCTCTCAGATTGATAACAAATGCTACCATTAAAATGCACCTCTGTGATGCCATAACAGGATGGGAACAGTTCCAATGTCTCCTCTTTTAGCTGATAGCTATTTTTACAGTGGAATACACCCATCCCACTTTCAGCACTGATTGCGAGGTCCTTGTTTTTGTAATAGAAATGTTATGTTTAATACAGTCTTGCTGGATTTTTATATTTCCCCAGCTACATGAATGCCTCTTTACTTCAGGGGTAAGTTTCTTCTTTTTTCTTTTTTATGGTGCTCTGACACAGAACCCTTGGGGTGAATATTAATGCTTGTGGATAGCCACATATTTGCCAAGTTTATAGTTACAGTGTCACATGAACTGTGATAGCTTCAGATCAAGGTGTTTTTATAAAATCTGGAAAGCCTTTTACCACTGCATTTACCCCTGTTTAAAAATCACTGGTTACTTTCAGGTAAGTATAGCAATTTGAAAAAAAAAAAACACCACCTCTAGTCCATGTACTTAAAAACCTACAACAAAATATAAGGCATTTTTTGCCTTACTTCATGCAGGCAGTAATCACAGACATTCTACATTTGAAATAGTCGAAAACAAAATATTTACAAGCTTAAACCCCAGAATAGTGCATTGGTAGGGGCAGGAAAAAAAGCTGCTCACAGGAAGATCGTTTTAAATTTGAATAACTATTTAGCAGGTGGTCCCAAGACCTTGTATCAACCCAGAAAGCAGGAGTACGTGGGGTGCAACTCCACTTCAGGCCACAAGATAGAGCCATTGGCACAAGCTCTGCAACCCAGCAAGCCCGGGGCAGTGCAGGAGCCCAGGAGCATCCGAGCTTGGGGACCTCAGCTTTAGAGACCTAATAATAGGAACCAAACCCCGCTCTAAACTGCAGTACGGGTACCTCCTTTGGAGTAAGTTAGTAAAACCCAGATTTCTGTCTGCAAGTTTGAAAAGGCGAGGTAAGTATTTACAAGCTATTTTTTTTTCTGTTTTGACACGTTTCTTGCATGCAGCAAGCAAGCCAGAAACTCAGCCTTTTGAGGTGTATGCAGCTTTTTTTGCAAAGAAGCATCAGTTTATGCTTGCCTGATCCTTACATTTCTCCTCAGGCATCTGCTTCCCATGCACACCTCTGACACAAGCACTGAACCTGCTGCTGCCTTAAGCTGAGGTGCAATGTTTGCTCTGTTCATTTTCCCCATCCATTTTCACAGTGCTATGCTGAGTACTTTTTTTTCTCCGTTACCACTGTTGCTCTCCAAGAAGGAGGGCTGAGATGGAGAAAGGTGGAATTTTCTCCTTAGATGGGATTTAATACAATTAGTGGGTTACCAACCACCTGTGTCAGTACAGTGCCTCCACAACACCTCTGGACTGCAGAAAATAAATCACCCATTTGCTATTTGCTCCTACTTGATTAGTAAGTTAGAGAGAAACACACCATGTTTGGAGTAAATTTTCAAAGGGCAGCTCAACTAAGCTCAAATCCATGCTTTTCAGAATATACTTTTGGCATAGTAAAGTGCACAGGAAAAAAACCACTGAATGTTCATTAAGGTGCCCCAGTATGGAGTGAACTACTTCAAAGTGATGGTACAGTGTTTTGTCAGTTTTAGACATTTTGACAAAGATCAATTAACTCACAAATTAAAGATTATATGCCACAAATAAGCCCTAATGTTGTCCATCCTTGTGGACAGTCCACATACTTCACATTTCTTTCTCCTGACCATTAAATATGTTTCCGTGCTGCTGCTTTCCACAACTCCTTGGGTGAGGGCAAATGTTCAAGGTGCTATAAGGTATGCAGAGAACCACAAAATCAAAACTCACATTCATTATGAGGAGTATGAAAGAAAACTACCTCTCTTAGTTCTGAGTTCACTTTGTGTTTGAAATACAGAACTTTTTTATGAAAAAGACTGTATACTGAGGTATATATTTTTTGCAGTTCATTCACAGAAATTATTTCTTGAAGATGAAACACATGCTTCAAAATGACTGAGAGATGTCCTCTCCTCAGTGCACATGCTGCTTTGCCAAGTCAAATACACTGGGATCCAACTGAGATTCCAACTACATTTATAAAACACAACACATAACTTTGCAAGCCCCTATCTGTGTGCCTTTTGGAATAGTCAAGAACGAGCAGCAAATCTGTAAGCTGATCCTATTGCTGAACTGCCAGCATAATTCCCAGTTAAGAATTCCCCTTCATCTATAAAAGTGAATTTCTTTTAGAAGAACTTAGATCTGCTTCCCCTAAAGACCTGGTAAAGCTCTTACACAAACTCTATATGTTTTGCTTACAGTCAAACAGGTCACAACTTATTCAGGACAATATTCAGGCAGAACACTCAAAGGCAGTTTCATTTCAGCAAATACTTTCAACTTTGTACCTTCAGTGGCCCTACAGCTAAAGAGTCAAAATAACACTTCCCTTGCTTCTTTTCCTTCCCTATTTGAACTCTCAACTGAATTATTTTGTTATTTTGTTTCCAAGTTGCTTTTGACTGGACAATAATCCAGAAAGATTCTCAAACCCTTCCATACAAACACACAGAAATGTTGGGACTGGAATAATGTAGGGAATTTAGTTGTAACAACACTATTTCGTTTTTTCCAAGCATAGCTGTTATTTTCCCACAGTACTTCGCTGTAGCCTTCACTCCAGTTTTCTTTCCTTGATCTTCAGGTGAATGCCATCCTTGGGTTTTGGGCTGTTGTTTTTTTTCCCATTATGATCTGTTCCTTCCTCTTTCTCATGTTGCTTTTGGTCCTTCACTCTGAGCAAACACTTACATTCTTTTGATCCCGTAACTCCTAGTTGGTCTGAGGCATCTCTTCAACACCTGGTCATTTCTCCTGTTCCATAAATAATTTCCAGCTCTGAACTCTCCCATTCCCTATTGCCTAGAAATATGGAAGTACCAATTCCTGCCTTCTGCCTACACAGAGAATGAGACCAGCAAAAAATAAATGCTGACAGCAAATTATCCCACATCTGAGAAGATAAACAGCATTCACCACTGGTCCAGAAATTGCTCCCTCTTCGAAGGCACTGTTCAGCCTTCAGGGCTGTACACACTTCCTAAGAGGGAACAGCATGAAACTGTCTCTGAATTTTAATGCAAGTCTTTTTGTCCTAACATTCCTCAAACTTGATAAAACTGCAACCATCTTCTATCTAATATATTTTTGTGCAAATCCTCAAGTTGGCAGAAGCACAGAGGAGTGACAGTCAGCTGCATTTCCTGGCTGCAGGTATAAACATTGATTCCCCTCCCCCAAAGGAATAAACTGCTGCCAGCAACATGAGAAAATCCACAGTTCTCCAGTGTATGGAAAAAACTGCCACTAGTGATTTCTTTCTACCTACCCTGGAGGAACAGAGTTGCTGCCAATTAACAGCGTTTTCCTACACTGTGCAACTCCTTTGAACTTCTGCAGGATTTTAGAGGAAACAGTTTTGTCTCTATGTAAATCTCTTCAGTGCAAATCCTAGTTACAAAAAAGAACTGATAGCTGTAGCATAAACCCCTAGACAAGGGAATCTTGTTCGTTTGCAGTCATTATTTGAAAAATGTTGTATTTATAACAACTTTGTACAAAAGCCAAGAAGAATCTAAGTGCAATGGAAAAAAATATCACAGAGACTGAGAAATGAAGTGCACATGAAACAAACTACATTCAAAACTTACATGGATGAAGATTATATAGTTTTTCATGTTACTGCCCACATTGCTCCAAGGTGTTTTAAACAAACTGTTATTTTCCATTTGGAGTACACTTACTTTAAGTTTTAAATATCGATTCTGATATTCTACCATTCATTCCTTGAGAAATAGGATTAAAAGACAACTATTTTGCCTACTGCATGAATACTCACAATGTTTAATGACACAGAAACAACTCAGATCCAGGGCAAAGGGCCAGAAGACTAGCACCTTGAATTTTGGTGTGAGACTTTTACAAAAAGAAAAGCTTCTCTTCACCAGTCTCGTTTTCATCTCTCCACATATACAGCAAGATGCATGCAGAACTTGCCTCTCAAACTAATCAAAATACCCTCTGATTGCCTGAATAACAACATTGTTGTATTTTAAAGATTCTCATGGGTGTGTTCTTCGTGGAACATGTTAAAAACTCACGAAATCAGCTTCAAGTTTTCCCATTTCTTGCTTGTAGCTTCTCATTCGACTGCTGTACATCCCTCGGCTTTGAGGCGGGATCTCTCGAACTTCAAGTTCCATCTGCTCAAGCTGCCAAGTAAAAATAGAGAAGAGACACATAAACCTAAAGGGTAATTAAAGCAAGGATAAATTCACCTGAATGGTTAACAGATACTAAGAAACACTCCTTCTTTATCAAGGAAAATGTTGTTTATTCTGCAATACATAAATAATTTATCAAAATCTTTGCACAGCCCTGAGTCAATAAAAAGTGACAAAATTAATATTATTAACACTTGGAAGGAATTAGTCTACTCAGAAATGTTTGGACTTTAATTCCAAATGTGATTTTATTACAAAAAATAATAAAAGTGAGATTAAACTACTTCCTGCAAATCAGTATAGCTCACAAGAAAGCCTACTTCCATCTCACTGTTTGGTTTTGGAAACTATTGGGTGAAAAAGGTATGTTATTTCTTTTTTTTTATATACACACATATGTGGGTGAGTGTATAAATATATACAGACATGTATGTGTGTATCCCTATGTGTGTATATACACATTTAAAGTTTTATTTACCACAAGTGTCCATGTTTAAGAAAATGATTCTTGTTCTTTTAAATACTTAACCAGCAGAATTACAAAGTTAGAACTGATTGCTTAAATCTACATCCCAAATCTGTATGTAGGTATACCAAATAGCTGTATTTCCAGGTTTAAAGACAACACTATTCAAGAACTTGTATTCAAGCAAATACAATAAAATGTCAGAGATATAATTCTATCTTTCAACAGCTTTTTCTATTAATTCTTGCCACACAGAATACTAAGGGACCTGAAATGCAAGAATATGGCACATATATATACTCAAAAGGAGTTCTAAACCAGGGCTGAGCTGCCTGCTAATTACCAGCTGACTGGGTCACAGAGCCTCCTCTCCATGGTGCTGTCTCTTCAGGAATGTTGTTTTGCACAGCTGAAGAATCCCTTACCTGCCTTTTAAAATCTTTCCAACTTACTCTAAAAAGATAAAAGAATCTCTCTACTTGGTTGCTGTAGGCACCTGAAACAATATTTACTTACCTCCTACTGATCTCAGTTGAGCAATATGGCACTGGAACAGAAATGCCTTTCAATTAGGGTCCCAAGCTACTGGTTATGGATCTTCACAAGGACAGCTACAGTTTATCCCTATGTAATTGCCAGCTTACACTTTGAAATTCCATCCTTATATCTTAAGAAAAGCATCTGAATTTAATCAATGCAATTACCAAATACTCAAAAGTCATTCTGCCTGATCTATTCTGATAATACAAAATTATATTCAATAATAAACTGTAAAGCAGACTTTAATTAAATCGTCAGTAATGAATTCAAATATACAAAGTAATTTCTAATTCTACACAGTTCTTTGGCTCCAGCTTAACTTTAATTATAAAATTAAACCAGTAACTGGAGCTAATGGCTTACATCTTATCAATTTCATCTCAATATATTAATCTCAAATGTTCTATAAACACAGAGAACACTGCTCACATACATATATAATTATATGTGCAAGGTTGGAATACTTTAATGAAGTCTCAGTTCTGATCTATGATGTAAAAATGAAAACATCTCTCAATGAATACAGAATTTGAATCAAGGACCAGACCACTGACCATGAATTCGAAAATGTTCATTCTAAAGGGGCAATACAATAGAGTCAGGACCAAGGAACAGTGATGAATCCTGCATAATAAGGCTGATCAACATGTAACACCTTTTTTTTTTGTCATCAGAGGCTAAATGGATAAATTTCCATGTGATGTTATACAGAAGACAGTGGTCCAAGCAGGTGTGAACTTAAATTCAACCTAATATCAATCATCTTAATTTTCAGGTCTCATATTATTGGTCACAAAATGGTATTTTTTACATACAAGCAACAACAGAACCAAATTCTACTAAAAGCTAAAAATAACCTGGCACATAGATCTCAAGATATCTGTAGCAGCTCAGGTTGTCTTCAGAAAAGCTAAAAGCTAAAACTTCTGAAACCTGTACGGTTTGTTATTTCATTCTGATTCTAAAGTCCTGAAACTAAAATAGAGAACTAAATTAAAAAAAACCCAACTGTCTAAAGAATCACCTAGCATTTGTAACACTGAATTTAAGTACATTACTAAAATGCCAAGTGTCTAGATAAGAATAACCTAAGATTTGCAACCCTTCAGTTTTGTTGTAGGTCCTTCATAAAAGGTAAAGACAAATAACAAAGAGTTTTTACTTCTAAAATATTACATTTCATTCAAAATGCTAATTCCAGCTCTTCTAGCACATGCTAGATTTTATGATCATGAAGGTTATTACAACATTCACCTTTCTTAAAAATCTGGTAAAAATAACATTCAGATACTCCACAGGAGATGGAGAACTATAGGATTTCTCTCCAGAGATCTCTTACTCAGCATCTCTGGCTTGAAAAGGCAGCCTTGGGGTCTGAAAGCTTTGGTGTCAGTTCTGCACATACATCAAATCAATTACAACAGTGATATTACCCAAACAAAGCAGCCAGTGTTTTAAAACAACCAGTGGTTAGTCAATGTAAATAAACTAGCACTGCAATAATATTTATAATATATGAGTGTTACTTCCCAGCCAAGAAGAAAATAAAACAAAATAAGCTAAATCCAGCTTTGACTACTCAAGACAATGAAGCAAACCAACCTATGAAAACTATCAGTAGCAAGGAATTAGGTTTATTTTTGTTTTCTGCTGTAGTCTTTAGTTAAAGAGGATCTTTTTAATCAGTTCTGTTACTAGCACGTTTGTTCAAATTGATTTCTAAACCCAAGCCTTGACATTAATCACCATGTTAGGTAATTGCTTGAAGCCAATAAGTGAATTAAGCACCTGTCTAGAAGCATTAGCAACAAGATCTAAAACAAAAGTGTGAAAGAAAAGCCAGTACATTAAATGAAGATCATCATTAGGATAAAAGTGCAGATACAAGTCTTACTTTTTAATCTTATAATAAATACAAATTTAAATGATCTTCTGACATAAGAAGGAATAAGTCAGTAACTCAATTTCGGCTCCTTCCAATCTTACTTTGTATGACTTTTCATTAGACCACCCATGCTACAATTTCCTTGTACTTGACATGTCAAGTCATAGTGAAAAGATGAAAAATATTTCCAGATTTTTACTTTATCTTGGCCGTTTGAATATTAAAGTCCAGAATTTAATATATCTTAATATATCTTCAGAACATCCTCATGAGGCAGCACAGTAATTTTACTTGTTTTAAAACACTCTATCAAAGAGATTAGGCACCTTGCCATTCTCTAAGGGTAAAGCTGCAGGGAATAATCCCAAAATCCAGCTTTCCTGGATGTTAGTTATTCCAATGCTCGAGAGTCTGCAAGACTAATTAAGTTATTATATATGACAGGTATGTCAACTAACACTCTACAGACCTTTTTCTTCCCATAAAATGTGAATTTCAATATTACTGTTCAGTTAGTAACCAAATAATTGATTCAAGTTGCTCAAATATAGGAACTTGCAGGATAGGAGAATTGATTTCCTTTCCCTGTCCTAACAGTCAGATTACATTTCTGACACTAGATAAACCAAACTCACTTGCAAGCAACAAACAGAAGCAACTTTAGGCAAGGAACTATTGGTCACATGAGGAAAAGTCAATCTCAGCTGTCACCAATGCCCTTTACTCAGTTACCCCACATACACAAAACTTTGCTTTTGTACTTCATCCAGATGGAGGACACGACAGGATGTAACGGGAACATTTTCTTTTTTAAAGCCACAATTGCTTTTATTGTTTTCTTCTGTCAGTGTGGGCCTTTAACTAATGCTTGGTGAATATCTATAGTCTTCTCAGATCAGTAACCCACACCAACACTGTCCCCTTGACCTCAAACAACAAAGTATCTTTATGCTTTACTTACTAAGGGAGATAAAAAGATAGGTGGCTCTACAAGACAATCAGACAGATTAAATCAAGTAGATGCATGGGTCCTACAAGAAATAACACAAAGAATTCATGTGTGTAAATATTTAATTTAGTTCCTAATATAGAAGACCTGTTTCACTGCTCAAAGTCTGCAGCAGTCTGTAACAGCTTACAGCAATAATACAAACTTTAAATCACTTAACACAAGATTAAGAAAGCATACACTCCTCTTGGGTATTTTATATCCTCAAATGAGAACTGCTTCAAGATTATTATTTCATTTTCTAATACGTTACTGTTAAGCATTTTAGGGCATCACATGTGTTAATGTCACTGCCAATGACCCTATTATTTTCCCTAGGAATCTGCAGTTAACATATGAAAAGTCAAAACGTACCAGTTCCCTTGCTTCTTCCAGCTGTTTCTCAACATTTGCAACCATCTGCTGCTTCTCATCTGAAACAGAATTGTGAAAATACCAATATAATTGGGTTCTTGCCATGAAAGAAAAAGACACCATTTCAAAAGCTTGCACGTATCAATTAAAACCAACTCAGGGGTTTATTCTGTGTGACATCCTCATGAACTGTAATACCACATCAGTAATTAAGCAAACCCAAACCAAGGGTAGGAGACTGGAGTCCTTGAAGTCTTCTGCTTTGTTATGCAGTATTTGCTAGTTAGGAAAGCTGCTGCAGCTGCTCCAGGTGTAAGAGTCAGCAGGCACTTGCTGAGTGGTGGGTGCAAATGCAGGAGAAGGAGATACTGACACCAGGTGGGAAAAAAAAAAATGTCCAAGAACAAGGACCTATCTGAATTATTTGCAAAATTTCATGCACAACCAGTGATAGGACAAGGGGTAATGGGTGTAAATTGGAGCATAGGAGGTTCAAGTTGAATATCAGAAAGAATTTTTTTACTGTAAGGGTGACAGAGCCCTGGAACAGGCTGCCCAGGGGGGTTGTGGAGTCTCCTTCACTGGAGACATTCAAAACCCACCTGGACACGTTCCTAGGCGATGTACTCTAGGGGGCCCTGCTCTGGCAGGGGGGGTTGGACTAGATGATCTTTCGAGGTCCCTTCCAACCCCTAGGATTCTATGATTCTATGATTCTATGAAGACCAAGCACCCTTCTTGTGATGAATCCAGGTATTGAAGAAAAAATTAGGTTTCTCTTCCCCTGATCCTATGCTTGGTCTAGAACCTCGTTTCTTTTGCTTCAATAGAAACAGAATGAAATGCACAGAAATTACAGGAAAATCAGTCTAATAGCAGTGAAACTTTAAACTGGCAATAGAAGTGAACTCTAAAAAAAAATTAAATGTTATGAACAATCCTCATCTGCCAGGTTCCCCAATAGGTCTATGTCTCAGCTGTAGAGAATGTGTTTGACTTTCCACCTGCCTCTAACCATCCATTTGCAGGCAGAAAATACGAGCTGAGAACTGAGATCTGGTGTCACACCTGCCAAATAGTTCAATTGCTCAACCACTTGGTTGGTTACAGCATAAAAAGAGACTTTCTGAGGAGTATTCAGTCACTGGATTATAGAAGTCCCCACACTGCCAAACTCCTGTGGGCATTTGGGGATGGAAATACTGCAAATGTGCACCACCTCCAGCCCCTTTTGGGGCCACATCTTCCATCCTTTTGACTGTAACTCCACACGTTGCTTCAGTGGAGTTAGTGGCAAAATTCTGAACATACAACCCTTTATACCACTGCTGGTTTGAAACCAAGGGCATCATCAGACCTTTGTGCTGGTGGTTTGCCTGATGAAGCAGATAAACATCAACTGCACAGAAGTATCTCCAGTCAGAGCTCCCCAGAGATCATGATGGATAAGTCTACATTGAGAGACTTTACTCTTTATCTTCACACTTCATGGTTTTCTTTTTTAGCCTGAAATTCATTGCTTCTCTTTCACATTATCACTTTGTATCCTAGAATTGACATATTAAAGACCAAAGGGACTACCTGATGGTGTCCTTTGATTTTCTGCATGTCACAAGCCACAGAATTTCAAGAGTTACCTCTTTATTAAATGTTTAGAATTCAGTACTCACAGTCTGAAATGTTTTATTTTTCAGTACAATTAGTGTCATAGTCAAGAATCAGGGGATGCTGAGGTAGCAACCAAAACCGGAACTTCTGCCAAAGTGATAAATACTCCTAAAACAACCTTCCTTAAAAGCCACACAACCACTTCTGAAAGGATTGAGTTGCTTCAGTTGTTGGTGAAGCAACTCTAGCATAAGCATGGGCCTCTCCATCATCTTCTCATTTACCCAAGATACTCCCCACTCCCACTCAAGGACAGGTGAATAACATCATCTGTGCTCCCCCAGTTACACACAGCAGAAATCTACAGAGAGGATCAGGTTCAGGATCATCTTTCTACCTTTAAGATAATGCAGAGATCTTTGCAGCACTTCCAGTTCTCTGCCAGCAATGTCTTTAATTCCCCACCTGTTTCTCATTACAGCATCCAAACCAGGAAATGTACTGGTTAGTAATTTATCTTTCTAACATAACTATACCTAAAGGAACTGAGATTCTGCCACTTGGTTGCCCACATATTTCAATTCCCCTAACCCAGCATCCCAAAACACCTCTCTAGTTTCCTTCACTTGGAAGCAGGCAAGATGGTTGATGGACAAAAGGAAGAACAATGTAAAACATAAAATACACAACAACGTTTTATTGACTCAGAAATAAAATTTTAAAATATAGTAGCAGAAAATAAATGTACTACAGTAATGGCAGTATTTCCCTGATTTTTACTGGATTACAATTTCCATACATGCTATGTTACCTGAAATGTAGGAATACTGAGCTGGGGTTTGGGGGAAGATATTTCATGCTCTACCAATTCTCTGTGCATTTGTAATTACAAGAACAACCTCACACTTCACTGACCAGAAGGATCTTACCTACACTCAGAAATATTAAGCTATGAACCTTTGGTAGGGAAAACTCATCAATACACAGAGATGTCTGGCTGAAACTGCTCCCATAGCATTAAGGAGGTATTCAAAATGATCTTCAATTATTTAGTTAACCAAACTTAAAACCCAGCTCCAGGGCTGCATTTTGACATTGTTCCAGATTTATAAGAATCACCCAGCTGGTAGCCAGAGACACTGCTGGGCATGAGGCTTGCTGACACCAGGCCTTTGCTGGTCCTTCAAACACTGATGTGTGAGCAGGCACAAGGCAACATCCCAGCACTGCAGCTTTGGAGCAATATCTTCACACATCTCCAGGAAAGCAGCTGAACTTGTTCCAAGTGCTAATCCTCTAAGGCAGGCAGTCCCCCAGAGCAAGAAGGAGTGGGAGGATCCAGCAGTCACTTTGGTAAGGAGTACCAAGCTCACCAAAGTAGGAGTATCACCCACTTGGTTTCACTTTCCTCTCTGCCTCTAGCCACATCCATGGAAAATCCCGGTGGGAATGTGCTGCCTGGAGCCACATGCCTGCAGGCACATGCTGATACCCCTAGTCCTGTCGTGGATATCAGCCACAGAAGCAGGGTATGCTTACAGCTCTGACAATAAGAAAGCACTTGCTGGAATGGATTGATTTCACACCACTTACTTTCAGTTTTATGGGGAAGCTAAGAAAACAACTTACTCCACAGTCAGAATCCCCACAGAAAGGGGACAATACCCAGAAGATAACTTGCTCAGAGACTACGGATGAGGTCCAAGGGAGTTACTCAGAGTAGAAGAAGCTTGCCACTAATCTAGCAGATCAGGACAAACAAGTTAAGATCCAATTAAAGATCTGCATACTACTAACTGCATTACCCCACTGTGTCTCAGTAGTTTTCAATCCACCTTTTTATAACTGCCTTAAGTACACTTCCATCATATGAAATAAAAAGGGGCTTCTATAACTTCTTATTTGAGAATTGATAATATATTTTTAAATTTTCTTTAAAGGATATCTAAATTTAGAACAGAATTTGTCTTCACATTCCCAGACAGAATGTCCTATAGAAACTATTGCATGTATCTTGTACAGTTTAACTGGTCAAATTGATGCAATATGGATAAATATAAAGATTGAAAACAAGTGCTCTTTTCCTCTGGGTAAGGATTGTAAAGAAATCTGTTCTGTGTTTGTACACAAGACTGTATCACTTTCTTAAAAGCAAGCTTTCACTACATTTTCCTCAGTTCTTCCAGCTTTGCACTTGATTTTAGTCTTGTCCCCCTAACACAGAGCAGTTAAAGAAAGGCAGAGATCTGCCTACAAGTGTAAAAAGATAACACAGCACTGGTTTGATCTCATAACCAATAATGAGATTAAAGAAGCCTGGAACAAGACTGAGCAATCTCAATGCTTGTGGAATTGCTTCTTTTTATTAGTACATGCTGAGGAGAAGACTTGAGTAATGAAGGGCTTCAGTTCAGAAGTTGCAGACTTTACTGCTCTGGTTGAGGTGGTCTACAAGTTCATCATTTTACCAGAAGTTACTGTCCAATAGCAAAGACAAAATTAACAATATCTGTGTTTCTCTTCGAGTTAAAAAATGGGTTCAGGAGGACATCATAATGAGCCAGACCTGAACAGAAAATCAAAGGTGGGACTTCCTTCAGCTAAATATTAGAGACTGAATTATGGTGCTTTGATTGCACAGTGGAAAATGCAGGTATTTAGGTAAATGGTAATTTAGGTTAATGCAGGTATTTAGGATCAGAACCACCACTCAAGTCTAAAAACATCACGATCCAGAGACTACTATGCTAAAAAAAGGCTAATTGCCACAACTTGTGCTTATAAAACTCTTTCAAATCGAGCAATCAAAATTTATATAATTTTTTTGTCAAATCACAAGATAGGTGTTTCTCTGAAACATGGAGGAACATCAATAAAACACATTAGCCAATGATCTTCATTCTTCAAAGACCTGCAGCAGCATTGCAGAACTTCTATTTAAAAGCCATTTCTCAACTTAGAACACATTCTTTAGTTCTCTAGATGATGTTTGCTTCAACAGAAGACATTTCTTCCCAAGATTGTCTATTGTCCCTGCTGCTTAGTGTTTCTGGAGCATGCAAGTGCCTTTGTTACACTTCTTGCTGAACTATTTATGCACTTGTGACAAAAGGTTTGCTTGTTGAGCCATCGTCCTCACAGAACACAAGACAGCATCAAGTCTTGACAACACCAAATGCAGGAATGTTGCAAAAACAATTAACCAGTGTTTCTCTAATTCAACTGAACAGGATGCTTACAGCAGGTCCATCTTGGGCAGCAGAAGGAAACAAACCAGTCACTAGACTTCAGGAGATCCCTCTGTATAATGCAGAAGCAGCACAACTCCTTAAACCTTTCATCCTGCTTCTTCCAGCGCAGAGGAAGAAGGACATCAGCAATCTTTCCCAAATCTGCAGAAAAGCTGCTGCAAACTGCCACCTCACACGTGCATCTCCTCTCACGTCCCCCTCCCACCTCATAATCCTCTTTTTGAGGCTCTCCCAGCCATCTCCACAAGAACTAACTGGAACTTCTGGTGATGAAGAAGCAAAGATCTTGCAAATGTTCCTATTAGGAAACAAGGGAAAAATGTGTATTTAAAATATTTCTGATTAAAGTATTCAGCATAGTCAGAGATTTCTTTTCCAGGTGGTCAAATGCCCCTATTATCTAAGGCTGCAATTTGGTTTTAGGACAATTTTTTTTTTTCTAATGAAAGACAGAATAACCCTGAAATGGAAGCAATGCACTCACTCATAAAAGTACAGTGCAAGAAATACTTATAATGCAAATTAGTCCAAGCTCACCTCAAATCTTAACATGGAAACACCACCTCTTATTAAAAAAAATAAAAAATAAAAAATTTACTACTGTCCTATCTTGAAACCATTTACTCCAGTACCACACTACTGGTCCTGCAGGGAATATGCATTCTTTCTCCCCTGACAGGATAGCAAATTCTGCAAAAAAACCCAACCTTTTTTAATGGCCACATAAAAGAACCATGATTTCAAAGCCTGCTGCTTCTAGTTTGTGTCACTGTTTAAGACAATATCTCATATTTAAGCTCCAAAGTCTCCCTAAGTGAATAAGGGAGAGGATTCAGGGGGAGAGTTACAGAACTCCACTACTACTAAGCAGAATATTCTTCCTACTATTGAGCAGACAATGATGACTTCCAAAACCTATACAATTAGGGAAACTAAATCTCTATTCCTTTGCCACAATACAGTGTAGCACTACTGAATTTCAGAAGAGGACCCAGTAGAGTATTTATGATGTCTCCCTGTTCCTACTCTGTTTAAAAGTGGAAAACCTTTTGGAAGGCAGTGAGAAATACAGCCTTGATTGGGTACTTTACATTAGCAAAGAATTCAGTTCCAATGGCCACTTAGAAGTTGAACATAACTTCTGAGTTTACACTGGTTTGAAATTCCAATCACAGAAACTTTAGACTTCTTCCTTCTTTAGGTGTAATTCTCCATTACAAAATAGAAAAAACTTTCTAAGCCAAACATTGCTGGAGATTGTGACCTAATTACCCTCCCCCGTCTTCTTCTCTCTCTCTCTCTCTCTTTTTTTTTTTTTTTTTTTTTTTTTTTTTTTTTTTTTTTTTTTTTTTAAAGAATGACAGCAAAATAGCTTTGCTAAGCCAAATGACAATGCATAGGTTCCTGTCCTTTAATTATGCCTGTGTCTGGTCACTTAACTCCAATGATAACTCACTATGATTAGAATTGAGCATAACCTCACAAAATCACAGTCTGTTAAATTTCAAATGTCTGTTAAATTTCAAGTGTATTTTCATTTTCAGCATTCTACCCTAATAGTTTTATAGATGTTATTGTCCCTACTGCAGAGACACATCACGAACCAGCCCATGAATCCTGCAGGCTACTGACAAACACATCCAAGTAAATCACCACCGAGTTCCTTGAATCTGCTCCTACATGTGACTCACCACAGCCAATTACCCAAACCAAATGTTTTAACAGCAGGCAGCAAAAACACAGATTCGCATTAAATCACGCACAAACTCTACCGATGCCGCACGAAAACGACTTTACTTTCCATTATCGTGTGGTACGATCACAATAAAAACATTCAGCAGCAAGTCTGGGGCGGGAAGCATCATCCCCGATCCCCCAGCCCTGCTCCTGCCCTGCTCCCCGCCCCTTCAGCGTTCCTGGCAGAACCTCGCCTGGGCCCGGAGCGGGTCAGGAGGGAAGGGCTGACCCATCCAGCTGAGCAGCAACCCCCGTTCCGTCACCTCATCCTCAACACATCTAACGAGACGGCTCCGTGCGGGAGCAGAGGCGCACCCGGGGCGGGGAGGCGATCCCCGAGGCTGCTGCCTGGGGCGGCGGGAGGCAGAGCGGGCTCAGCTCACACCAACGCCCCAACCACCCCCCTACACCCACCCACACCCCCATCGACCCCTTCTCGCCGGGGAAGCTCTCAGAGCCGCGCAGGACGGGCCCGAGGTGCGGGGCGAAAACCGCGAAGGCGGAGAGGAGCGTGGGTGCGAGCCCATCCCCGGGCACTGAGGGTCCCTGCAGAGCGCCAGGACTGCGGCCCCCCCGCCGCTCACCTCCTACCAGCTTGGGCACCTTCCCGATCCTGCCCGTGATCTCGGCCGTCAGCACCGCGAAGTCCTGCTCGTAGCTCTCGAAGTCGGAGGACATGGCGATAGTACCGGTACCGGCGATGGCGGCGGTACTGGGGGAAGTGGCGGTACCGGGGGAGGCTGCGGTACCGGGGGAGGCTGTGGTACCGCTGCGCTGGGTCCCGCGGCGCTCCGCTGGGCGCCCTCAGCCGCTCCGCACCAAACCGCTTCCGCGTCCTGCTACACGCAAACGCGTCCCCCCCTCCTCCACGAGCCTCCACACAGGTTCCGGCAAAACTCTCACGCCTCCGCCCAGGTGCTTTAAACAGGCACGGCCCAGCTCCCCGCTGCCGCCTCGCGACCTACTGGAGGCCTTCACTTAAGGGCTCGAACTACAGACTCGGAGGAGGCGGCAGCGGCGGCCCGCTCGTACCCTGCAACCCGAGGCGGCGCAGCTCCCTCTCTTCTCATCGGAGCGGGGGCGCAAAGCTGGGGCCGCACGGTCAGGACGCTGTTTCCCAGCGGGACCTTATTGTGAACGGACTGCCGGGCCCGGCGGGGCGGGCCGGGGCGGGGTCACTGCCGGGGGGTGGTGACTGACCCGGCCCCGGAGGCGGTGGCGAGCGGGGGCTCCGCTCCCCGGCTGCCCCCCTGACCCCGCCTACTCCCGCCGGAGGGTGCGGGCCGAGGCCCCAGCACCTCCCCTTCCCCTTCCGCCCTCACCGCCCCCTTCCCTCCCTCTCTGCAGCCGGCGGGACGGCGCGGGGCCGAGCTCGGCGGGAGCCATGCGCGGCGGTGGCGGCGAGGAGAGGGCGGCGGAGGGTCGGTGGTAGCGGCCATGGGCGGGTCGGGGGGGCTGCGGCAGGCGCGGCGGCTGTGCCACTGGGGGCCGCTGGTGGCCCTGTCTGTGGTGGCTGTGTGCTCGGCCACCGCGATGGCGGACGCGGTGCTGTGGTACTGGCCCCTGGACACCGCCGGGGGAAGCGTCAATTTCATCATGCTCCTCAACTGGACCGTCATGATCCTCTACAACTACTTCAACGCCATGTTCGTCGGGCCGGGGTACGTCCCGCTGGGATGGACGCCGGTAAGCGATGCCTTTCCGTACCCTCAACCCCGGGGCGGGGCGCGGCGGTACCGGGCTGGGCAGAGGCGGTTCCGCCCGCTCCTGTGGCGGGAGCTGTGCAAGGAGAGCGTGTGGGGGTCGGAAGGACGGCAGAAATCAGGCGTTTCTTGGTGCCACCGTTGTTCCCTTCTTCCTGAGGAAGGCAGCCAGCACACCAGGCCGCTCCTTTCTTATTACCTTGGTTCGGCGTCTTCGCTTTCCGCCCCTCTCCCGCTTTGTTGGTTCCAGTGTGTTCCGGCTCGCTCCATCCCTTTCCTTGTTCTGTCCCCAGTGACCTGGCGCTGCTTCTTCGTTGGGAGCGGTCTTTTATGTTTTGTAGGTGCTTTTGTAAATAAAACAGCGGGAAAGAAGTGCTGGGAAGGTGGGATTGGGAACTTCAAGGTTATCTGCACGTTCATCATGCAGGAGGTGTTGCTAGTAATAAGGATTAAAAGAGCTTTTTTAAAGAACTTCAATAT
Organism: Heliangelus exortis; assembly: GCF_036169615.1. NCBI lineage: Eukaryota > Metazoa > Chordata > Aves > Apodiformes > Trochilidae > Heliangelus > Heliangelus exortis. Next base: position 25,865,634 of record NC_092428.1, on the reverse strand, counting down.
TAAGAATTTGTTTTAATATAAGCTTGAAAATTATCTTGTGTTCAACACGGCGGTGAAAGTCACGGTAGAAAATTTGCAATTCCCTTGCTTCAGAAGACTCTTGGAAGAGCAGTCAAGGTCTAGACCAATGAAGGTTCAGTATCCCGAGACAGATGATCAGATTCTGACACAAAAATTAGTAATAATCACGTTTGTACTTGTGGAATATTTCTCAGGACAGGGTAATGGGAAGGGGATCCTGATGTAGTCCTAGCAGGACACCTCGGTATTCCCCTTTGTGAACAGAAGGTTCTGGGCAGGGTTGCTGCTTGTTATTTACAAGTGTCTGTGTCTCATCTTGGTGTAGCTGGGAAGAGGGAAAGGGCAACAAACAAAACGTTAATGCTTGGCAGTCCTGCATCTCAGTAGTGAGCCTAGATTGGCTTATGGTATAAAATAGTCACAGTACAAAACCCTTTTTTAATTTTTTTTTAAATTTTTTTTTAATAATTATAAAGGTCTTCTGCTCTTTCTCACTCTCAGAACTTTGCTATGAAATGCTGCTTGTACATTGACTGTTCTGGTGGAAGAAGAGTTTATTTCTTTTGGTAACCAGCACTTTTTTACGTGGGGAGATGGCTACCTTGATAGCCAAAGGATTATTTAATTCTGTTTCTTTTCTCTCTCTCACCACCTATCATTAAGTAGGGTTATGAAACACATAGATTGTGTTATGGGTTGGGTTAGGAAGCACCAGAAGAAAGCAAAAGATGCTTTGGTTAGGAAAATGCCAAGGTATGCATTGTCAGTAGAATTATTTACACATCTAACACACCTATTCTTCTGTTTAAAGGAAAAATCTCAGGATTGCATGTATCTCCAATACTGTAAAGTGTGTCAGTCTTACAAGGCACCACGGTCACACCACTGTCGAAAGTGTAAAAGGTACTGTCTTGCTTTAAAATTGTTACAAGTCTGTATCAAAGCAGCTGCAAATCTAATGCTGAGCTGTTTCTATATTCTTGTAAGTCTTGTGTGCAGACTTCCATATGAACACTGTACCCAATTCAGATATTTCCTTTTTGTAGTTGTATGATTTCTGTATGGTCTTACTGTGTTTTAGTTTAATAAAGAAATCTGACTGACTTTTTTTTTTCAGCTTGAAATCAGTTCCTCTTAAGAACTTCTTGTCAGTATTAACAAAATATTGCAGCACTGTTTCAGGGAACTACACCTGTGTAAATACCTAAAAATCTTCCAGTCCTTTTTAAGTTCCAATTACAAACATTCAGCTGCTCAGGGAGCAGCAAAGCCTATTCTGTAATCTTTCCAAATGGGAGATGGGAGTTAGATACTGATTTGAGTGGAAATACTGGACTCTTCCTTATGCTTCCCTAGATGGTTTTGCTTGTTTTTTTTTTTTTTTTTTAAGGGAAGTCTGTGTGTTAAGTGAACTAATAATAAGCCTCTTAAGTCAACTTAGGTTAGTAACTCATTATGTTTAAGTCTTCCAACAGACTTGTTTTGAGTTAAAGGATGCTCTTATAAATAACTGCATTGGAATTTAGTGCAGCTTGAAAAAAGCAAACCACTGTCTGCATGCAGGCTTTAGTTGCATTTATTTGGGCTTACAGGGCACAGCCTTCTCTGAAGGACTATTGGAGAGCCTGGCAAAAGGATATTGCACCATTCACATTCATTTGTTGTGTTTCTAAACACGAGTGAGTGTGCTTTTAGGAAGTAGAGACTGAAACTGTAGCTCAGTGCTGTAATCTGGCTGCATCAAGCTGAGATTTCAAATTGGACTCTTTTTTGAGTGACAATCTTTATACCAAGGACTTAGAAAATGGCAGTAGATCCTGATTATTGTTGTTGCAAAAGCAAGTTCTTTTAATATTTCATAAGAAACTGTAGCACATTCTGCAGATAATTTTCCTTATGTGCTTTAAGAATTTTCTGCTGTGTCAACTCTGGTAAAAGTCTGATTTCTTGTCTGTTGCAATGAAACAATTCACTTAAACAAGTGCTGAAAATCTTATGCCATGGCAAGTTTCAGTGCATGAATGAAATCACTTTTTGTGGCCAACTTGAACAAGGTGAGGTTTCTAGCTAAGATGTAGGAACTTCTTTAGAAACATGTTTGCTTGTAATTAGGTTTATATGTTCAAGAGCTTGTGCAGTGGCAGTTGGGCATATGCTAATGTAGAATAAATCCTTTAAAAGGGAGAAACTGAGGTTCCTATTGGGAATGGACTAGATTAAAACACAACGAGGTCAATAGTTCCAAAATAATTAACTTTTCTTTTCAGAGAAACTGGGTATTTGTGCAGTTCTGTCCTTTTTTTTGCATTTAGGCTTGGTGCAGATGGATTGCAACATTATAAATAGTGACTTCTACACCTTTTCAGTTCAATAAATACAATTTGAGAGGTGGACGTTTTGGTTTTTTTTTTATTTGTATACCTGTAAGCCACACCAAAATCACCAAAATCATTTATGTTAAATGAAAGAGTATTTACAGATTTGTTAAGTCAAGGTAGAGAAATAGATGAAACTTTCAGAGCATCTACCACAGGAAAGATACATTTACACTCTTCTGTGTACCTTTATATGATCTTTCTGCAAGTAGTTTACAGGGGATTTGATATTTCCTTTATTTTCCTCGTGTGCTTATTTAAAATAATAGTAATAATAATATTAGCATTTAATGATTGTATTTGTAGTTCTAATATGTCCCTTTCTAGATCTGTGGTTGCTCTGGAATATGGTGTTTATTAGCAACTACCAAGTCAGAGTAAAGAGGAGGAGGGATAATTATGGAAGGTGGGACCTGGGTGCAATTTTTGTTTTGCTTTCTTTCACTGTACAACATGAAGTACTGTTCTGAATAACAACCAAAAAAAGAAACTATTGTTTTGATCTCTTCTAAATTCATGGGGTTAAATGAATGAATGGAGGTTGAGAAGCAGAAAGTTTGCTGTCCTTTGAGCTTTTTGAAAAAAACCCATATATGCCCTATATATTAATTAATATTTGTTGTTCACAGATGTGTCATGAAGATGGATCACCATTGCCCTTGGATCAACAACTGCTGTGGATACCAGAACCATGCATCTTTCACTCTGTTTCTCCTCTTAGCTCCACTGGGATGCATTCATGCTTCTTTTATATTTATCATGACTATGTACACTCAGCTTTACAACAGAGTAAAAATTCATAACTAAATGCTTAAAATATTATTTAAGTCATAGGGGTAATTTATCTCTGGAATTATTAGGTAACTGTTTCCTGAGAAGAAGAATGTGGAATTTTTTGATACTCTTTGTGCTTACTCATGTGCTCTCAGTTCTGCTCCCAGCCTGTGAGAAGTATGTTCATTAATTGGAGAAGGATTCAGAGAAAGTAGAATCTATTTATATTTTTTTTCCTCTGTTGCTCATCATAATCACTGGGACTTTCATAGACCTTTGGATTAACTGTAGGCAGTTTCTGAGTAGCCTTTTACATATAGAGAGACGGGCTGCATTTTGGCTGGCTCAGGAACTAGCTGCTATTTTTTTTCCAACACACAACTTAGATGCTGTTATTTTCTCTTGCTTGCCACTTTTTTACAATTGTATCCAATTCTTCAAGCAAAAAAATCTACAATATTTTTGGAACTAAATATAAATTATGTTGGATTTGGTTTTTAATAGCAAATTTTAACAGCAGCAACGATGAGTACAATTTGTTCTGCAATACATCCCTTATCTCAGATTAATGGTTAAGATAATGAGCTTTGATTTCAGCCCTTCTGGTTGCAATGAACAGCTTGAAAGCATCAACTGAGTGTAACAGAGGAAGGCTGTGTGTTGTATTTGCAGAACAATAATGGGGAGTATTGCTATCTGCTAAAGCTTTCAGAGGAAAACCTGTAGCAGTTCCTTTGAGAATGGTGGGTACAGTGCTGTGCAAACATCTCCTATCTGAAACTGGTCAATGTGTTTTTGATAATGTCACAGAGTAGAGTTTTTTGGGGGCTTTTTTTGCCAGTTTTGAGCCTAACTTGTGGACTTTGAAAGATGGCAATTTTGGATTAGCTTTCCATCCAGAGAAGACCTACATCTAGTGAAGAATATTTCTGAAAAGGAAAAGTCTTTAGAGTAGTTTTTTTAAAATATTAATTCATAATTCTACTTGCATTGTTAACCTGTTAGAGGTTGGACATTTACCTTCAGAGGCAGATTTATTGTTGGCAAGTTTTTTTTTGGTTTCAGCACTCAGAATGTTCTAGAGACAAATGATATTTTTCCCTTCACAGATATCTTTTGGGTGGAGTTCTGTGAAGATTGACATGAGTGCAGCCAAAAGAGACCCTCGACCCATTATTCCCTTTGGACTGACTGCATTTGCTGCATCTTTATTTGCCTTAGGACTGGCATTAGGAACAACTATTGTTGTTGGTATGCTGTTTATTATCCAGGTATGTTTATGGCTTGCCTTACAAAAGATGTTAGAAGCTGTAGGTTTTGCCTGGGTGCAGAGCACAAGCAGAGTACAGGATTGGAGTAGGAGCAGGTGGTTGAAGCTTAGGTTTGCTGTGTATTTCTTCCAGGGTTTTGTGTTGCTTTCTCCCAGTTCCTTTCTTATTACCACAGTTTTTTTTACAATTATTTTTAATGAAAGAACTTCGAGGTGAAACTCCAGGAACTAAGAAAACATGAGATGGGCTTTAAAAACCTCTCCAAATAAGGCAAAATACTTGGTATTTCAGGAGTACATTCTCCTATTGATGAAAATAGTTATGAGCATGCATGTATTTCTGAAAAAATCAACACTAATTTCATTTAACACTTATTTTAGATGAAAGTCATTTTGACAAATAAAACTTCAATCGAGTCCTGGATTGAAGAAAAGGTAAGCTTTTTTTTTTGCAGTATTCTTGTAACTGTATTGTTATGAAGTTGTGGGTTTTTCCATATTTATCAGTTTCTTGTTTCACCTCTCTGGGTTTAAACCAAGGGCACCATTTAAATTCACCACTACCTAACACATGCAACTGGCTTTTCCCTTACTGTCTCTATAATTCACTGAATTAGATGAGAAGTTGTTTAGCTGCCTAAATTTTTCTTTTCCTTTTTGTTTGAGGGAGTTGGTGTGAACAGAGAAGTAATAGCTTTGCCCTTCCAGTTGCTGCATGAAGGTGTTTTTTTCTGAATCTTGAGTTGTCTTTGCTTGTTATTCTTGCCATTGTCAGCACTCATCCACCTCTCCTACCCATTCTACATGGCAAGCTTTGGCTCATGATTTTCCTTATTTCCCAATTCTCTGATCAAACTTGGGAGTATTTTCCTTGGTTTTAAAGAAGTACTAGAAAATAATGAGAGTACTAGAATAGTAGAGTCTAGGATAATGAGTCTTTTCGACCGTAAATATCTCTTTAATTTCTATATTTTATAGAAGTTTTCACAATTTTTTTCAGAAAAAACATAGCCAAGCAGCAGAAGCGAAGTTTAGAGGCAATGTTTAGAACTGACTCAGTGTTTAGAAACAAGTTCAGTGATACCAAGTAGTTTTGTAGAAGTCCAAAAAGTTTTTGTTATTATCTTGTTGTCTGTCTTGTATTCTGTCTCAAAATTAGCATGAGGGTCATGGCTTTGTGTAAGTACCTAAGTACTGTAATGCTTTCTCTTTGCAGGGAATCTAGCTTAGCTGGATCCTAGACCTGTTTGACCTTTGAAGAATAGAGTAGTGGAAAATAAATGAAGGAAAACCCTGTTCCAGCTTTATAGTAGACTTTGAAATAATAACTAAATTTTTTTTTACTGTAAAACACAGGCTGCTGGTATGTCCAATCTGAAAACTGAGTGAGCACAGACTAATTTTGATAAAACCGGGATTATTGCAACAAAGAAACCAAACTCTTCTGTGGCTGCTCCACTAGGTGTCATCGTTACTGAGAGAATAGAATGTTCATGGCTGCAGCATGGGGGTGATTCAGAGCATGCCTGTTCATGGAGTTCTTAGCAGTGGAATAGATGCTGTCAATGTTGAATTATGCTCATGACCATTAATCAGAGAATCCTGAGCAGTGGATTTGTATGTAACTGAGAAATAGTCTGGCATCAGTCTTTGAAGAAAGCCATAAAATATAATCAGAGCATGGAGTGGATTCCCCAGTGTAGCCAGTTGACTCTGTTGTTAAAGAGTAGGTGGATTCCCCAGTGTAGCCAGTTGACTCTGTTGTTAAAGAGTAGGTGGAGGCAGGGGCTGAGGACTCAAACCAGACATGCTTCTAAATGCCATGATTGTTGTAAGTATTTTCAAAAGTGAGGGCTGCTGTGTCAAGATTTTACTGCTCTTGCCTCAGGACATTTGCCCTTAGGACTCAGGGACCAATCCCATGTTTATGACCTGGCCTTCTTAATGTTTGCTGCCTGACTGCAGTTTGTAGGGTGTTTTTTTTATGTATTCTATATCTTGATTATTTTCCAGGCCAAAGACAGAATCCAGTACTACCAAACGGGTGAGACCTTTATTTTTCCCTATGACACAGGAAGTAAATGGAAGAACTTCAAGCAAGTGTTTACATGGTCTGGGATTCCTGAGGGAGATGGCCTGGATTGGCCAGTAAGAGATGGCTGCCATCAGTACAGCTTGACGGTAATTGATTTCAGTGGTACCTGCAGTTAATCCCTCCCACTACCCATTGCTTGCTTTCCTTTGCAGTAATATGCCAGCTTTTAAAAATAATTTAAATAGACTAACTAGTAATACATATACTTAAGAAACAGGTGTTCTGTCAAATGTCCTCCTGTTTTTTGGTAGACTAAAAGGTTATGCTTTCATGAGTGATTTAAATGCTAATGATATTTCCTGTGTTTTAATGGGTTTTATACCTGTCTTGATTTTGTGTTGAATACACAAGTCCTCTTAAACTAAACACTGCCTAAATTTCTATTTATAATCTCTTATAGATAGAGCAACTGAAACAGAAAGCAGATAAGCGAGTAAGAAGTGTAAGTATTTATGATGTTTGGTCTGAAATGACTGTAAAATATCAGTGTAAATAAATGTAAGTAATTGCTGAGACAGTTTCTTTTTTAAATTTTGCAATTAAGTTTATTTGGTGTTGCTACAGAAATGGCATCCTTCAACCTCTGCTTAATTAACTGTAGCATTTTGCTTTCTTTGCATTTTCTTTTTGGTCTAGAAACATGATAAGATGACCGTGCTTCCATTGTTAAGCAGCTAATTTAGAATTTAGTCTCCCTTTGACAGCTCTTGTCATTATGCTTAAATCTAAAAGTAGTCTTGATTATTTTTATTTTTATTTTTTTTGGTATGAAACTCTCAACAAGGCCATAACCCCTTGCAGTAATCCATTGCCATGTTCTGTTCAAACCTCTAGGTGCGGTATCGAGCAGTAGAAGATTACAGTGGCATCTGCTGCCCTGTGACTAAAGGCATTAGAACATTCTTCACAACACCATGCACTGAAGAACCCAGAATTCCACTGAGTAAAGGGGATCTGATTTTAGCCACGAGAGGCTTAAAGTTAGTGGCTCCACCTTTGTTTGATTACAAGGTTTGATGGCTTTGGCATCTAATTTACTACTATGCTTTCTTCCCCAGACACTGGATGTATGGTGAGAAGATTCTTGACTCAGCTGCTGATGGTATGAAGCAGTTATTTTCACTTTTTCTCTTGGAAATTACTTTTATACTCTCTATAAAGGTGGATAATATTAGGTGTTCATTTCTCAAAATGTATGATGACTGACCTAACTGGCATTAGCTTCTTTTCCTTCTAAAACGATATCCACAGTTTTTACTCTTTACATGAAGTATACTTGCCAGTTTTGAGAGACATTAAATGAATCTGTCAGACTGAAAACACTGTTTAACTAGGAGTTTATTGAAGGTTGAGTTGGAAGGGGGACACTCCTTTACATTCTAAGAAAAAAGCTAGACTTTTGGACTCTTAAGAGGCTAGTGATGAGTTCTTCTTTTGATATCTATTACCTTTGTATATCTTAAAAACAAGGAGACATGTTTTTGGTTCAGGATCACTTCCAAGATGCAGTTATGAAAGTAACAGGCACAGCTGTCAAAGACAAGACTCCTGTTGGTCTGCAGGAGACAACATCACAAATGCATGAAAATTTTCATGGTTTTTACTTTTGCCCTCCTGCTTGGGACTGAGCTAAAATTTTTCTGCCAGAGAGTACACTATATTCTCTTGTCTTCCAAAAAATTGTGAATTTATTGCATGTACATTTCATGTCAGCAAAAGAAAGGTGGCCCACAGTCACTATATGAAAAATGTCCATATTTTTCATGGGAAGTCTGAGGCTTTCATGGGCTTGAAGTGCTTCAGCAGCTTGCTCCAATGAACACTTCCAAATATCAAACCTACACGCATCATTGAAATGAGATTAGTAATAGTTTTTATTTCATTTAATGTTAGGAAGATTAGCAGGAGGTATCTGTGCTATATCTTTTTTTCTAAATCAATTGAAATGTGCTCTGGGTAGGGAACTCACTATATACTGAGAGGCTGGATTAGGATTCAGAGTAACATTAGCCAATAACATTGGTATTTTGAAGAAGTTAGCTTCAAAAACAGGATGAAATTTGTTAGGAATGTGTAGCAAAATGCTGTAAATAGGAATACCAAGCTGCACTGTAGCAAGATGGAAAAAAAAATCATTAAAAAAATCATTAAGTAGCAGTTCTTCTGAGGAAAAAATAGTCAATCATAATACTGAACCAACATGAGAAAAAGAAGCAAGTGTATAGCTTCCCAGATGCATGAAGTAATTCTTCCATCCTTCTTAACACTGGCAGAAACTCAGCTGAAATGCTGCCACGAGCAGTTATTGCATCTCAAGAAAGAGGAAGATCAGCTGGAAAGGGTTGAGAGGAAAAAAAGGAGAATAACCAGTACTAGAAAATGTGACTTAGAAGGGAAATATGAAAGAATTTGGATGGCTTACCTGTGGAGGAAAAAGAGGAGAGATGTGGGCACTGACAACTAGAAGTCAGCTGTGTGGAAGTGTTGTAGAGAAGGTTATTAGCTGCTTCCTTTGTCCCTGGTGTGTAAAAAGAAGAATTGTGAACCTGAATTATAGATGGAAATATTCAAGGTGGGCATTAGGAAATATTTGCTCATACTGAGGAAGATAGAGAAACTTTGGAGATCTCTGAAAACAATTCAGGCAGTGGAAGCAAATCCATGCATCCCCAGGTAGTGATATTGGGAGTGACTTAGATGTCCTGCCTTGAAGAAAATAACCAAGATAACCTCTTGATGTCTCTTCCAGTCCAGTGTTTATTGTGGATCATGTGTTGTTCCAAATTAATGCAACTTTTCATGTCTTAAGGTGGAATAAGAGAACGAGGCTGGTTCCCTAGGAAATGTGTGGAAAAATGCCAGTACGACTCTGAAACAGATCAAGCAGTGGATGGAGAGAAGAAAAACAGATAGCCTTCTCATTTTTTAAAATAAGAAATGGAATTTTTACTTCAGACCACAAAATCCTCTACTTGAAATTTTCTGTGTTTTGTTTTAGACTTATGCAATGAAAATGTTAGGGCAAGCTTTTCTTTCCCTCACAGCTGAAAGGGTTTGGATATTCCTGTGCCATGGTTTGCATACCTTTTTAACTAAGTAATTGGAGAAGCCATTCAGTGGATTGCCTTCAAGATGCATCTTTTTCATCCCAAATATTTTTTTTTTCTTTTTGCTGTTTAAATTGCATTCTGGGGGTTCATATTTTAGGTATTTTCCTTAATCGCATCCGATTGTGATGCGTGCTGCTTATCTTTTGTATTTTACTTTCCCTGAAGCTGCCCCTGAAAATGATAAAATAAACATCTGATTCAAGTTCAAGATGAAATTTGTTACCTTTGACCTTTAATGATGTGAATTGTTCACCTCAAATAAATGATACATTCATATTCACTTGTGGAGAACTTGTTTATCGACAGGGGAATGTGAACTGACTGGGAAGGAAAGATTACACTGTTGTTGTTTTCAGGTTTAGAAGGACTGCTGTTCATATAGCAATATTCTGTGCTTTAGTGGCAAAAAAAATCCAAACTGTAGCCAGCTTTATCTGATCCCTGTCAAATCTGAGTACGTACCCAAGAAACAAGATCCACCTTTGATCCACCTTAAGAGTGAAAGGAAGTGGTAGCACTGGAAATGAAAATTTTTGTGAACCTAATTGCTGCTAAGTGATTAACACCTTTCCTAAAGCACTTGTGTTTAGTATCTGGTATGGATTATTAGGAGGAAGATCTTGAAATGTAGTAACCTGTGCCACCTGAAGGCTTTCTAAAAATGTCCTAAATGCAGCAGGTGACTTGTTCTCTCATAGTCACCTTGAGTGTTTCTGCACATTAGTGTTTTAAACTTAATGTCCAGTCTGTCTCCACCTGAATGAAATCTCTCAAGCAGATGAGCATTTTGTAAACAGCAAACTGTATATAGGAATAGCTACATACAGATAAACCAGCATTATTCCTGTATACTCCTGTGCAGATTCTTTATCTCCAGCACAAAGCCAGTTTTTTGGTAGTTCCAGCTTGCTGTGTGTTGATGCTGATGATGAACCATAATCCTAGGCTGTTTCTGAGCTGTGGCAATAAGTGTTCAGTTTAAGTAGTTTGCAAGCAAGTGTATTGCCCCTCTTGAAATTAAAGGACTTATGTTCTAGAAGCCTGCTTTCTTGGAGGCATAGGAGTGTGAGATGAAAACTGTAGCTGCAGAATAAAACTATTTTGGAATATCAGCAGAAATTACTATGAAAACCTCCACTTGCATAGAGTGCTCTTAGCTGCAGTAGTTTTTTTGCAGTATTCGGAGTCCAGAACAAAACAAAGTATAAAAATAACCTTGTTTTCCAGCTGAGGAATCTGTCATCTAAGGACCTCTTGTTCTTTGAAATGATTAAATAGCTGCTATCCATACCAGCAGGCAATTAGTAGTGTAATAGGAACAGGTCAGCAGCACTGTTAATCGTTAGCAATTAGGAGAGGAATTTATGTGAGCTGTAGTCTACTTGTTGTGGACTGAATATCTTCTAGAGGTTGAAGAGCATCTTAACTCAATTTTAACTTCCATCTGAGCAGAACATTGCACACCAATATCACTCTTCACTGAACCACAGCATGCCCAGGAGTGCAGAAGTGTACTTAAAATCTGAAATGGACTCTGCTTTTTATTTTCTTTCATCTTGTTATGGCCATAACTTCAGTCCCATGTCTTTTCTTTTGTAGCACAAGTAACTGATGTTCCCATTACAACTTCACTCAGCAGTGCTTGCCTGCAAACAACCAGCCAGAGCAAAATGCCTGCTTCCTAAAGGCATTTAGAGATTCTGCAGCCAAGAAAACACAAGCTGTCTTTTTGTTGGTGAAAACAACAGTATCAGAGCATGAAGTTTAAAGACAAATCCTCTCTGAGGAACTCTGATTTTTAATAGATTTTCTTTCCTTTTTACTACCCCATTCTACTGTCTTTTTCATTCCCCACTCTCTACTTTTTGCTCAAGGGAGGCCTTTGTTTATTAAGGAAAGGAGCAGGTAAACATTTGACATAACCATTCTGTTTTCTGCAGTGATTCATTAAGGAATTCAGTTGATTTTCATTTAGGTTCAAATCCCCAGAGAGGCCCAATCAGGTGGAATCCATAAGTGTCTTTTTCACACTTCAGTTAGTTCTATTAAACTATCTCTGACTTTTACCTGGAAGAAAAATTGTTCTTTCTGTTTAAAAGGTTGAGCTTTGCATCCTTTCCATCACCTAATAGCAAGTCTAGCCTGGCAATGCCACACTACCCCAGCTCAGGCTCTAGTGTGATGGAAAATAAAGGTAACTGGGTACTGAAGTGGAACCCTGCTCTCCTATTTAAAGGCAAATGATGACGTAGGCTGATAAGAAATAGACACTTCCTTTACTCCAGGCAGTTCTTGCACCAAAAAAGAAACAAGTCTCATAAAAGCAAACAATATTGGCCAAGCTAAATGGACATCTTGGGCAGCCTGGTCAGCCACCAAATCAATGAAAATTTTGTGTTCTACTTATGTGCCACCGTTTTGGCCTCTACTCCAAAGAGACTTTCCTTTGCAGAGTGAAACTACTGTGTCAGGTGTCTCAGTTCTTAATGAGGAAAAAGTTAGATTTACATTTAGATTTTCAGGAATGGAAGAGACAAACCAGTACTTAGCAAGTAGGAGGCACAGGGATTGTTGCAGAGCAATGCAAATAAAATGCACTTATTGTATTTACTGCTGCATTAGAAAGTGACTTGTATAAAGCTACTCCTTTCTGAGACATGGCATGTAAAAGGCATTCTCAGTTCATAAATAAGAGATGGCTTAGAGCTGAATTGAAGCACTGTGGTTGCTATCTGAACACTGCAAGTTGAAGAACCCACCACAGACTGCTAGGCTTCAACATCCAAGGAGATTTTTGTAGGCAAGTTTCACCTATTGATACTATAATCACCAAAGTACTTTTTGGAAAATGCAGCAAGAAGCATCACAGGATTCAGCCTCAAGTTTATACAGGCCATGGTTGTACTAGATTTAAATGTCCTGAACTGACCTGCTCATTAGAACCCAAATCCAGTTTCAGTGTATATTTCTTCTTCCCTCAGGTTCCTTTTTTTCCTCTCAGTCTCACATGGGAGAGAAAGATAAAGCCATCAGTAACTTTTAAAGCAAAATGCTTTAAGGACAGGTTGTGATAAGCACAACAAGCAACAGTAGAGTTACCTGAAAATACCAAGGTCTTTGGGCCTTAGAGACAGGAATTGGGTTTAGATTTCAGAAAGAGAACCCAGCTGGTTTTACTAGTCAAAAGTAAGAGATGCCTCACAGCAAGGGGTTGGGTCTTTCCTGACCAACAAATGAACTAGTTGCCTTCAGGTTAGGATTTCTGACAACATTAAATACAGAGAGAAGAAGCTATCACCTTGATGAATCTGGCACATGCAAGGAGAACTGGCATGGGAAAGCCACATGCATGTTTCCCCCCCTTATATCCTTGGTACCACTGCCTTGCCCTACAGCCTGATGCAGCAGACAGGGACAGGGAAGAATGGTCAGCAGAGACAGCATACACTGATTGAAGACATGTTTCTAAAAAGACAGTATTCATCACATTTTTTGCTATGGTAACATTTTTAGCTTGAGAAAATGATATCCAATGCCCTACTTTGATGTGACAGCCTGCACTGGAAGAATGTTTGAGACTTCAGCACATATTGCTATACTGCCCAAAAAGGAAAATAGATTAGAGGAGCAACATCTGGCACTGCTCTGGCACTATCTTCCTGTGTCATAGCTTGAGCAGTGATAGCACAAGGCACAGGTGAGCTTTCTACAGAGGTTGGGTGGTCTTGCAGTTATCCCTAACTGCAGTAAACCTGCAGCTCCCACAGTCCAGTTGCAGCAGAGAAACAAGTCACACACACACAGGCTCTGGTTTGATTATGCAGTTACAATTTATTGAATCCTGTATCCTTAGGAAGGAAAACTAAAGTTTCCCATGTATCAGGCTCAAATTTGTAAGTGTAGAGGCTTTGTAAGTGCCATTGCATTTGAGAAAGTGCAAAAACTGATCCAGTGCATCCCATATTAGAATATAAATTATGTTTGCTTTAGATACATGCACTTTGTAAACCAGTTGATGCCAGACTACTCATTTTCATTAAAAACAATCTCTACTGTATGTCCAGGGCCTGGAACAGGCAATTTGCTGCTTTATTTGCTGAATAGATGTTAAGCTCCAATTCATAATATGAGAGCTTCACCCGAGACAGATTATAGCATCCTGAGTGGAGACTAAAATTATTTTCCCACACTTGGTTTTGAACTCTCTCCCCCCACCCAAGACATGTAACTGCATGAAAGAGTTCAGTTGGATGGCAGATCAGTCCACAAATGGGAGTTCATAGTTGGAGCAGGAAATCACAATTTGCTTTTGACAGTGAGGAATGCAGACAGCTGCTGTGTAACAGCCAAGGATAGTTTTGTGCTTCATTAACAGTCCAAGGAAGGTGAAAGTTCTGGCTTTGCCTAGGCAGCTGATGCTTAGTCCTGCAAGTTGTTAACAGTTGTCAGTTATACTATAGCCATCTTCATCTGAAAATAATTTTTCCCAGGTTATCAGAAACAATATATTCAAGTTCTCCTCGCTCCCCCGCATCACACGTGTTCTCCATAGGTCACATAGTGTCAGATTTGTTTGGATACTCCATGCTGTTTAATTGAAATCTTACTCCTGCATACTTGAATAGAGGGTCTCAATCTGCTTCTCAAAGACTTTAACCAGCTCTGGTCGTTTTGCCTTCAGTGTTGGTGTCAAGAGTCCATTTTCTACAGAGAACATCTCTGTGTGGATGTACAGGTCTCTAACCTATTAAAATAGAACAGTTTAGCATGACACTTAAATAACTGCTTAGAGGACAAACAACAGGTCTACTCAGCTTCCTTGGGCTCAGTGCAAGAGGAGCTCTAGTAACTAAACTGTTTTTTGATGCAAGTCAAACTCCTTTTAGCTGACACAAAGAGGATAGGCTTGAAGTACAGTACAGCTCCTGCAGCCTACAGTGGACTTCCACTTTTATCTCATGGCAATTGTCACAGTTGCCCTGTAGAACCACCTCTGTCTTGGTCAAGAGACAGGCAGCCAGTCAATATTTCACTGACTACTTCAATTAGTTGTCCAGGACAGCTGTCTTAGGTCCCATCCTTGCCCAGTCAATAACAGGAATGAAGACACTGAAATACTTACTTGTTCAAAGGATTTAAGGCCAGCCTCTCTCCCTAATCTGATCATATCTTCTAAGATAGCTTTCTTCACTTCCTAGAAGAAACAGAGCAGGAATAAAGTGGGTAAAGCTGCTGTTTTGTAATTGCAACTTGAGACCATACTCATCAGCCAGTCAGATAAAGCTGAGGCTGGCAAGAATACACATACATATATTGAGCATTCAAGATTTCTTATATTAAGGCCTCTACAAAGTTACTTTTATCTTCTCATGGGAAAAGAAGCAGTGGTAGCCCTTGAAACATCAGGAGACACCTATACTTAGTTCTCATTTTTACAGCAAGGCTGATAGCTTACAGTAAGCATGACTGGACCAGCATCAAGCCACTTTAATTTACAAAAAAAAGGTGGTAAAAAGAAGTGATGCAACGCAAGATTGGACTTCAGAATTAAATCCTATCTATAACACACTAAAAACATCAAGCCACTCACTGGATTTTTGCAGATATCTTCATAGGAACCTTTTACTCCCAGTTTTGCTGCAAATTCTGGAAGAGTCTCAGGATCAGGGACCACTATACCTACTAGAAAAGACTGAAAAGAAGTGGAAGTAGTCATGCTGAGACCAAGGTAAGGCATCTGAAATTACTTTCATAGTCTATGTGAACTTGGTTTTGGACAATGTCTTTATAACAAGTCACATACACCCCCACCCATTTCCAGAGTTTGGAAAGTAACTACAAGCTCTTTCAAGTTATTTATCCGAGTTCTGACACCAGCAATTAAGCACTAATGCAGTTTGTTACATGTGCTGAATGCTCCAGCAATTACTTTTGGCTGGTTTAGAGACTGAAGATTGGCCTTTGCTTGCATAGGTGACATCCCTGTGAAAAGGGAGTGGAGAGACTGCACAGAGCTGACCTGACATACTAATTAAAGAATGTAATTAGGCTGTAACCCTGCTTGCAACCTGATACCAAGGTCTCCTTTTCTTTGCTATCAGTTGGGAAATTAGGTAGGTCTGAAAGGATATTCCTACAAACATGGCAGTTTCAGAAAGAGATCTTTTTCAGGAACTCTTGTATGCACATACAGACATTTACACCCTGATCTGCCAGAACTCTTGCAGAATGCTACCACCCAGCATCACTTACCCTCAGGCTTTCCCCATGTACAAAGACCTGAGCCACTGCAGTACTTCTGATATAGACATTTTCTATCTTCTCTGGAGCAATGTATTCTCCTTGTGCAAGTTTAAATATATTCTTCTTCCTATCAATAATCTTCAGTGTACCATTCTAGAAGTTAAAGACAGAGGTTTATTAGTGTCAGTATCTGTCTCGTTTCTATAAGATTATGGGTTTGGTTTTGGTGTATGAAGGGCATGTGCTAGTCTGGAGATATTCTTTGCTCTCTTTAGAGAGCTCTCTCTTTAGAGAGCAAAGTACATTAATTTCTCCAGCTAGCTCAGGACATGACTAGACAGCTCCTTTATCCTCCTCTGACAAAAGCCAAGACACCTTGTTCTTCACTGTAGAAGGGACTTAACTACTTAAGAGTCTTAACAACTGGCCTAGCAGTTACTGCTTAAGATCTTGTAACCTAATTGGTCCTTGGAGCTTTGCCTGGAGTTACTTGGTGAATGACAACAAAATATCCTGTAAGACTTTTATCCTATAATTCAGTTCTCTACCTTTTCAGATTACTGTAAGCTAGCCAGGAATTCCAAGGGATGGTTTCTATTAAGCAATTACTCACTGGCATCCATTTCCCTATGTCTCCAGTGTGGAGCCAGCCATCTTTATCAATTGCTTCTGCTGTCTTCTCAGGGTCTTTCAGATAACCCTTGAACACATTTGGTCCTTTAATGCAGACCTACAGCAAACACAGAATATGATTTGTCACCGAGTGTTATGTTTCAGTATTTCCTGATACACACAGGAGATTGTATCTACCTCGCCTTCATTGTTGGAAGAGAAGTAGTTCATTTCTTCAACATCAACTAATTTTATGATATTACAAGCCAAAGGGGCTCCAACATGGCCTAAGGAAAAAGAAAAAAAAAAACCAAACACAGTTACTTTTTGAGAATTCTGCTGGCTCTATTTGACCTAAAGCTAGAAAGACTAAGTCTTGAAGTTGGATGGGAGAACTTGGGTGCCCTGTACATATGAAAAACTCCAGTGGTAATAGGTGCTTACTGACTTTTTGGTCACTGCTTTAGCCAGAACCATCACTCTTTAAAGGAGCCTGGCACCATATGTTCATACTGTAATGCCATTTTCAGATAACTACTGCAGGATAAGCAGCAGCTAAGTCTCAGTGCTTAGAGCCACCAGTTGGTGTAATTAGCCACACCAACCATGTACCACACTTGTCTCCACAGAATTCCATCATAGACCTCAGTGTTCATTTAATCTCAATGCTCATTGGGCTCTGCAGTTACTGTGTTCTTGAAGATAGTGACTTAAGCTTGAGTTTTGGAAAAACAGTATTAAAAACATCCTTGCTAAAAGGAAAAGCTAGATCTTCAAGGTCAGATAGTCCTTCAGGAAGGTAGTCAGGTATCATGTCAGATGTTTTAGTCATAATACTTTGAGTTAAAGAAGTTATTTGAGAGCTAAAGCTATTTTCTTAAAGCCATTTTGAAAGTCTTTTTGCTCAGCTCTGCACAGACATTCCTTTCCTGTACACTGGGACAAGGTCCAGGCTGATCTGTGCCACTTTACACAAGAAGCATTCACCTATTTGAGTCTAGGATTTTCTACCTATTAAGCATACAGGTGACTATTACTACCAAGAATTACTTTGAGGTTAAGTACCCAGGATTCAGCTTTCATTGAACTAGAAGCAATAGAGAACCTAAGCTTGAGTGTCACTTTCTGTTGACAGTTGTGGGAGAGTTTTCAAGTCTCAGCTACCATACCTGTTGTCCAGTCTCCAGGCATTGAGAAAGTGCACCCAGCTGAGCATTCAGTCTGGCCATAAGCTTCAAAGATCTGTGTGAAAAAGGATTAATATTCTTTGAATGTTAAATCCTTGGTGTGAAAGAGCAGCTTCCACTATACCTGTGCTCAAGTCTCCTTAGGAAGGAAGCCCAGACAATCTTAGCATTTAAGACTTCTTGGTCTTAAGTCCACTTATTCAAACCTGGCTCTAAATGAGCACACTCCAAGCTCTGTTCTCAGATTTATTGTGTTGGGAGCTCATTGAGTATCAGTTTATGACACAAAGCTCAGAGGCAGCTGCTTCATTTTTGAGTGCTGCATGTTCCTATTTCTGCTGCTCTGTTCTCCTACCCAGGGCCAGGATAATTTTTTAGTAGTGTACTTTGAAGCCAGCCCTGCAGAATTTTTTTTTCTTCTATAGTTAACTCAGATCAAGCAGCCTGTAAATAAATACAGAAGACTGACAGCAATCTCCCCAGGAACAAGCTATATCATTTGGGGGGTAACAAAACAGATCTTTTTTACTTTAAAGAAAAAAAAAAACACAAAACCTCAGCTTACCTGACAGCCCAGGGCTGCTCTCAGAAATGTCAGGACAGAGGGAGATATGGGGGCTGCCCCCGTTACCATTATACGCACTCTTCCACCCATGGTTTCCTACAAGTGGAACAGATGCCATCAGATCCTCCAATACCACATCACTCAGCTCACTTACTCTTGGAGTAACTTACCTGAACTTTATGGAAGACCAGCTGATCCCAAATGCTGTCATTTCGAATAATGCCCTGTTTTATTTCAGCCAATTTCATCATCACAGCGAAGTTCAACAGGCAGCGTTTCACTGGGCTCTTTGTACCACTTTGTATCTGCGAGGAAAAGTAACAATGACTCCTGGGTTGAGCTCCCATCTGCACCTCCAGCAGCTCTTGCTTTATGAGAAGACACCATATCTTACTCTGATGTTTTAGGGTCTGTCTTCATTACTGCCATGAACCATGGAGATGAACCAAGAGGAAATTCAAAACCCACCTGGACGTGTGACCTGCTATAGGTGACCCTGCTCTGGAAGGGGGTTGGGCTAAATGGTCCTACAAGGTCCCTTCCAACCCCTAACTTCCCATGATTCTATAAAATACTGATTTGTGTTACAGCTGGAATACTTCACCTATAGCTTTGAAGAATAGGGAGCCTTCTAGCTTTGAATTTGTTTCATTTACATTCCAAAAGTAAACAAACTTTTTGTTTCTGAAAAGCAACAGACTTAGCCCAGTCATGACTGGATACACTATTCTTACACTGCTGGTCCCAGGGCTCTTGCCATCTCCTCAATGAAGATTTAAAAGAATTCTTTCTCCTAGTGATGTTATGATGCATTCAATATAAATTTAAATTATTGTACTTGCTTAGATATAGGAATATGAGGATCATTTAGCTAAAATTGCTCACATACCTTGTCATATATTCTATTGAGCAGTCTTGGTACAACTGGAAACAGTGTTGGCTTCAAGGTTTTCATGTCATCTGTTAGCAACTTGATGTCTCCTTGGAAGAAGCCTACTTTTGCTCCACAGGAGTAGACCACAGTCTAGAATTTGATCAGACTAAGTTTAGTCAAGGATAATTCCGAGCTTCATTACCCATAATTATTTGTCTGTGGAAAGCAGCATGATTTCCTGTGCCCAGTGGGGGGAAAGTTCTTATGTCAATAGGCTTTGAGGAAATACAGACAGCTGTGCTAGTATAATTTGATTTATAGAAACACAAAGATTAAATTCTATCATGCAACTTTAATTTGTAGTCCACCAGCACAACAAAACAAGGTTTCATGTTATGGTTGAATGCAATTAATACAAGCTACAACATGTCTGGAGCAGCTGTTCTATTTTAATAACATTTGAGATGCCTAGAAATTTAAATACAAAGCAACAGAATAATTTAACAGCTTGACAAGGAATGGGACAAGACCATCCTGGTTTAAGTACCTGGCTGGTAATTGAGGTTAAGAGTTCTGAGACCATTACACAGTGAGGAGTTAGATCCTGACAAAGTTGCTCATGGTCTCTGTAGGAAGTGTATTAAGTGTTGCTTATAGGAGGTGCTGGAGGAAACCTATTTTAATTGGAAGACTAGAACTTCATCTTGAGAAACAGGCAGGATGACCCAGCCCAGCAGAGTAAACAGTGGAAGACATTCCACTATTTACCTCTAAATCCACAGGTCTTAAAGTGCTTCCTCATCATGTATCAGCTTTCACTGTGTTTGACTAACAGCTTGATGCTGTTAATTTCCCTTGCAGACCTGGTAAATCACAGGCTCAGTGATGCTGGACTAAAGAGCAAAGCTTCATTTAATGAAGGTAGTAGCCATATCTTAGGGAAGTAAGGAGGCATTATTTAGTCAGTTCAGAGGTTTTAGGTAGGTGGTCATAACCATTTAGGTATGACTTCTAAAAAACATAACTCTCTCAACTAGTTCATACATCCCAGATGTGTGAGCAGAGGTTCAGTAGCATGCACACAGTCTGCTTACCTGTACAACTCTCTCAAACATGTGAGCCAAGGGAAGATAGGACAAGGTGATATCTGAAGTTGTACACTCAATTGTGTTCTAGAGGGAAAAGAAATAAGGTTAGCACTCACTTCTAAGTGCATTGCAGGCACTTTGCAAAACCTGAGTTTTTCTGGGAGTGAATGGTTTGCAGAAAACACATTAGCTTCATGATTGAGTGACATGGCCTAGAGATCACCATTAGCAGTAGCTTACCTCTATGCTTCTAAGGAAAGCAGCAGCATTTGCCACAACATTTTGATGTGTCAGCATGGCTCCTTTAGGGTTACCTTAGGAGAGATCAAGCAAAAATCAGCTGTGACTCTGACTGCTTCTGCTGTCAGTCTCATTTTGGCTCAGTTTGAACTATGTTGGTATTAAGGTCAGTCATAACTTGCATTGTCTTAAGAGATCACAAATACACCTCATCTTAAGAATTGTTAGCTGTGGATATTATATAAAGAAAACCACCACTGAAGCAACAGAGTAATTAGTAGCATAGAGAATGTTAGAACAATGTTTCTCTAGATCAGAACACAGACACAGTTAACCAACCAATCACTAATTTTACATCCCTGTATTTTTCATAGCTAAGACAACATAATTTGGCTATTCTTCCCCCCATCTTTGTCTTAGTGCACTTGACTTGTAGGGAGTGTCCCAAATAAAACTGTAGTAGTGGCTCCATGTGGTTCTAATTTACTTATTTACTTCTATGTTGTTAGCATTTCCTTTTTTGTGTGCTGGAAAGGTGCTTCTTTTTTCAGCACAGGTTTGAGTGTGGAAGCATCATTCTGTATTCTCTTACCTGTGGTTCCACTGGTAAAACACACAACACAAAGATCTTCTGGCTTAGGAGGCTAGAAAAAGACATAGAAGGTCAGAGTAAGGATTATGGTGCTTATCAGTATTTACATACACTTTGTAAAGGGGGGATGAACAAGGAATACTCCTTGGAAACAGCAAGGCAAGATATAAAAATTATCCTGCCAGCCTTCTCTACCAGCAGCATAGTAACAAGTCTTTTTTTGAGACTAGTTTTCCAAGTTTATAACTCTTCCACAGAGATACTTACAACTGGTTCTCTGAGGTTGTTTCTTCCCAGCTCCTGTGTTAGAGAGAAAACACAGCTTAACAAATGCAACAGAAAGATGTGCAACAATAGCAGATGAACAGGTAATTGCATTTCAAATGCAATACTGGATTTTACTTTGTCTCTTGATATGCTCTCTCATTCAGAGAGAGATGTTGCTCTTCCTGAATTTTGTACACACAACTTGGAAAAGCTGACTCCTTGGGTTGTAAAAAGATGAACTTGAGTGTTTATAAAGTGACCAGAACAATTTAAAGGAATTTGGAAGACCCTAGCAGAGCTATTTCATGTTATTTGATGTAGGCCACATCTCTTATACTTCAAGATTAATGTGCCATATCTGGAAGATTTAACCTAGTATTGAGATGTAAAAGCAGCCAGTAATTTGTACTTACATTTTCAATGAGACTCAACTACCTTATAAATCCTGTTACAACTGCACCATGAATTAAGCTAAGGAAGTCTTCAGTTTAATGCATACTGACTGTGCACAGCCCATGGACACAACTTGAGTTAATGGTTTGAATTCTGCAAGTCTATTTGGCCAAATATAGCAAGTTTCAAAATGACTGCTCACGATCTTGGGTACAGGTGTGACAACTGGATAATGCTTACATCAAAAGTGTCACTGTTGCCAGAGAAGGTCCAGATGTCTAGCTGGCAAGGAATTCCTCTCCACCATCAAGCAGAAGCCTTTAATCACCTACCTCAACCTCTTGCAGTGCTAGAATTTCCACTCCCACTTTAGCTCCTCTCTCCTTGAGCTCTTTATCAAAGAGATCCATGAGAATGACAGTCTTCAGACATGAGGTCTTTTCTTGCTCACAGTTCTCAAGCAAGATCTGTGCCTTCTCAGGTGTGTCACAGATCACTATACTTATGTCACCTATAGAGAAGAAATCAAACTTCAGAAGTCTGTTTAGAAGACATGAGACTACTGACAGCTCAATGGCACATAAGTTTTAAACATAGCATTGGTTTGTTGTAAAGCTACTTGCATTTGTTCAGATGGATTCAGTGGCTGCCTTACTGTGCTAAGAAGGTTCCCTCTACCACAGCCAAATGATTGGGCAAACATCATATTATAGCTACACAAAGTGAGGGCAAATGCTGAGGAACTGGAGAAAAACACCTGCAGTCACAGTCAGGATAGGCATTTAAACTTCTGGTATTGTCACAAAAACTCAGAATTGTCCTCACTGTTCTCCTTAAACATAAAAAAGGTAGTTCTGTTTGAAAGAGATACCTAAAATTCTTGAGTTAATGCCACAGCTTCCCTGCATGTGTCAGAGAGTTTTATGCAATTACAAAACCATTTCCTATTAAGTGTTCAGAAGTGGATTTGCCTGAACATGCACGTTCCCCACTAGCCCTGTAAACCTCAGCTATGTAGTCCCAAAACAAGAGCTGTTTGCAGGGTTCACCAGCATAACTGCTGAAGTGATTTTGCTTGGTAAATCCTGCTTATGGGTTGGATCCCAGATTCCTGTGACAGCAGAGGATGTTTCCCCTCCACACCATATCTCCTCTAAGATTAGGGGAAGAAAGTCTCAAGTTTTATTCAAGCTTTCTCACCACTTTCTTCCGTGATGGCACATTTGCTGCTGCTGTAGAACCAGGTAGATTAAACAGATTTAGGCTTATCTTTACCTTTCCCTCCACCACTTTTTATGTCCTACACTTTTAAATCAGAGACACCCATCTAGTTATAACTTGCATGCAAGCCTGGTTGCATTGTCTGCTTGGCAGTATTCCAGCTCAAAATTGCAAAACCTCAAATAGGAAATAGTTGAGGAGTCAGATTGCAGGCAGGTCTTCAGTGGACCTGCATCCAAAAGATCAGGGGACATAGGAAGCCCACCTGGCTTCTTCTAGGCATTGACCCATGTCCCCTGCAAAGCAGCTTTCTTTATGAAAATTAAGCACCTATAAAAAGTCTGAAAGCAGTAAGGTTAAAGCTACTCTGATTTTTGCATCTAATTCCCTTAAACTTCAATCTTCTCAAAATGAAGCTTGTTAGAGAAATCATTATGAAATAAGTGGAAGTCACCATTTACCTTTGGTAACAATGTACACAATGGCCTCTGGCCCCAGAGTGT
The DNA here is from genome assembly GCF_036169615.1 of Heliangelus exortis. NCBI lineage: Eukaryota > Metazoa > Chordata > Aves > Apodiformes > Trochilidae > Heliangelus > Heliangelus exortis. Next base: position 25,842,204 of record NC_092428.1, on the reverse strand, counting down.
CATAGAGGGGAACAGCAACCATGGAGTAAGCGTAGCAGGCGTACTCTGAAATGATCCACTGAAGAGAGAAAACAGGACAGCTAAACAACACTAGCAGCTCAGGAGACAGGTTTACCTACAGATTTCACACAGCTTGACTACAAAAGACAGTTGTAATTGTTCCTGAGGTGGTCTCAAGTTATGTAAATACAGACCCTCCTCTCTCTCCAGGTGTTAGAATATTCAATTCATTGCTTACCTCTGGCCTATTCTGAGCAAAAATGCCAATAAACTGGTTTGGTGATGGTTTGCATCCTTTTTGGAGAAGCCCTGATCCCAGATACTGAGCTCTGTCCAGAACCTGTAACAGAGTTTTCCCTCACTTCAGTGTTACAACATAGCACCCCAAATTAAAATGATCTGTCATGTACAATACTCACCTGTTGGTATGTCAGCCACTGGTAAGGTTGCTTGGGTTTTCTGTAGCCTAAACAGTTGCCATTTCCTGATGGAAGGGTTCAGAGATCAGCTGTAAAGCTCAGTGCTGAAGCTTCATAGCACTTAAATGCAAAGCTTGTAAGTGGGAAATATTTTCAGTCAGACATCCAGATAACTGCATGGAGCATGGATGTGTATGGTGTCCATAGTTAAGCACTCTGCCCACACCAACACTGCAAGACTGTTTGCTTTATCCTTACAAGCCATATTTCCATGACCTGGTGATATTTTCCCATATCATCAATTCCACGTGGGGCTGAAGGAGTTTGTAAGCTGTCTCTTATTTCCATCCATGGGACTTCTGAAGTCACATGGGCACAAATTGATACCTGTAGTCAGCAGGCAGTAATTTTACACTAAAACCTGCATCATGAGACAAAGCAGAGGTGTTTTCCCCCCCCCCAGCTTCCTTCTGATGCTGGGTATCTCCTGACTCTTCATGAACTCTGCCATCTTAACCTTCTGATGTTTGTTCCTGCCCAGCCTGACAACTAAGACTATTTCAAAATCAGAGGGAGGGGGGAAATATGGTCACTTGTCACTCCACTCCTAGTGGCTAGGAAGGCTAGGAAAGCTTCTGCTAGTCTCAGTACTGGCTGCAAAGGTAAAAGAGCTTGGAATAATTTCATTTACTTCGGATAGAAAAGTACAATCAGAAGCAAAGCTTACCAGAAACATGCAGGCCTCTCTGGAAAACTTCATACAAGGTTTTAGCATCTTCAAAGTAATAAGAAATCAGTTGATTATCTGTCAAGATTGCACCTCTTCTGGCTCCTCCCTAGGAACAGAGCAGAGTTATGAAGCAGTGCAGGACAGAAGCAATGTCATTTGTTCTTCATCCATTCTCCCAGCCATCCCCTTTAAAGCATTTCAGTAGCATTGTCTTGTTAGGGAAGTCTCATTTTCCTTCCTGATTTTGATCTATTTAGTCATATGCAGAGGAATTTTCTAGATTAATATGCAATTACAGGTCATTAGAGAGATCTTGACCAAGTGCTACCACTTGCCTAGATACACAAAGCCTGGCACTGCAGTCTAGCACCAATCTCAAAGCTGATGCAAAGCATTTCAAATACAAAAGAAAGTCAGTGACAGCCAAGGCCATCTGGTCAAAAGCCCAACTAACCCCATTTGCAAAAGCTGCTCTTAGTGTCCTAAATCTTCCCTTTTCCCTACCATACTTTTGAGTTGTACACCTGGGAGAGAAGGCTGTGTGTATCAGACAGGAGAATTTCCACTGATGATATCCAGAGTAGATCAGAATTCAGATTAAGCTCAAGAATAGTCCTTGCCCACAAGCAGAGTTAAGTATTACCTCTACTCCTACTGACTGCTTGTTCAAGTCAACAGGAGGCAAGACAGGTTTTGGCCTGCTTGTCACCCACAAGAAGACAGCTGCTCCAAATACAATCAGACTAATGAGTGCTGGTGTTGGGAGCGGTGAGAACAAGACTTGAAGTATCCAGATCATCGTGCAGGGTCAGTGGAGCCAGAGTTGAACCTGAAACAAACAGGAGGTTTAGTTGACATGAGTTAGAAGCACTCACAACTATGACCCATGTTTACCTAAGTAGTTTGTTAAGTAAGATTACAAATAATTTCAGCAGTTTGCCCCTAAAGAGTCCTGGTACAATAATGAAGCATGCTTTAAGCCTCTTAAGAAAACTCAAGTCACCTGTCCCCTTAATCCTTGCTGCATCCACCTCCACAAAAAGCTCAAGCCTGATTAAGTCAGACAAGGAACAGATGTCAATTCTTTCTATTCAAGAATAAAAATCTGCCTGGGAAAAAAACAGTATATAATTTCCTAAATTAAGTATAACCAAAAAACGCAATGATGAGGGTAGTGGAAGTAGAAAACTCCTCGATAATACAGCTGTCCAATAGGAAGGGGTATTGCTAAAACACTGGGGGTATTACTAAAAGATATGTAGGTGTAACATACGGGTAGAAATCTGCAGGACAAGCAATATATTCCTGATCAGCTGCTGTTACTGGAATGCAGGGTTTATGCTGGACACATATTTCAGGCAGTGTCAGTGAGTTCAGTATAAGATAACAGGATGTCAAAACTGCAGCTGGGAAACTGAGAAGCAGTTCTGCTGCTTGCAGCCTCCAAAGCATCTTCCTTCAAGGGCAAAGAAGCAAAAACTGAGAATTCAGGGTTTCTTATAAGAGGCAGTGATGTCTTGGAACCCATTACTGGAGAAGTTAGCAAAGAGTTTTCTTTCTTAGGGGATTAAACAATATCTAGTTTATGGTGAGTCTGACACTCCCTCTTTTCTTAACATGAATAAGAATTTCTTTATGGCATGAGCATTTAGGCAGTTTTAGTAGAGGCATGTCTCCAGGATGAAGAGTTGCATATGCAAACTTTATTCCTTTAATTGAGAGGCCACTACTAGATCCAAGTGACAGAGCAATTGTCAGTTATAGTATTTGTGTGTTAGAAGCTTAGCTTGTTCCTTAGCTTGTTGCAAAACTAGACCTTGGTACATCTCTTCTTGCATCTTTTAAAAAGGATGCTGGAGTACTCATGTCCAGCTCTCCTGAATTTTGATTAACAGCCATTAGCTTGGGCTTTTCTTCCATCCCCAGATGGGCCAAAAAGGAGTTGCACTCAGTGCATTTCAGATGACCCTTCCCTGGACATGAAATTTTCCAACCAGCAGCAAGAGAATAGAGTTATACAGACAACCAAAGAGACCACATGCCTGCACAGCTGGGCCAGCTTTAATGGCTGAAGTGCATGATCTCATGGGCTCATTTTAATAGTAATTTAAGGACAATTTCCTAGAAATCGGGAAGGCTTGGGATAATGTTAGAGGTAATACACAAGCTGCATATCATGTCTATAGCACTAAGGCCTCTGCTGTAACTTATTAACACCAATTAACATTAACACTGTCTAATCAGACAGCTCAGTAGAGTTGTCACAAATATCTGCTTCCTGTTACATGGACTTATTTGACAGGAAATTAATAGCTGACATTTGCCTGACCTTTTTGTGGTAGGGATCAGAGAACCCACTAACCCCGGATGCTCCACACAGCAGTAGATAAGTCACAGAAAATCTGTCAGGTTATTGTCATCTCCTCACTGACTCACACACAAAGCAGTTTGTGCCAAGGCATCTGGGAAAACTGAACATCAGGCCCTAAAGGATAACGATGCTTGGAGCAGAGAACTTGCACAAGTCCAGAGAGATCACCCAATCAAGTGTGGTAAAAGCCTGAAGATTATCAAATGCAGCAAAGCTTTTGCCTTCAGACTCTGAACTAATTCCACAGGTGTGTGCATAAAGAAGATAAACCAGACAGTAGTCTAATCCCAGTGTAACCTGACCAGTATTGATAGTCAAGGCTGATTTTCAGTTATGAGCTAAATGGATTTTTAATTTAAAGAAAGATCTGCTCAAGAGTTTCTCTCTGAAGTCCGGGATGCATTTTTTGCTTATTTGCTTCATTTTTTTTTCCTAACTGTCTTTTCTACCCTGCTTACAGCACTGAAGGAGACCATACATGGGAAAGTCAAAAGCCTAACATCCTTTAAAGACAGAATTAAGCATTGCATTAAAAAAACCACAAATACCTAGATCTTGTTTGCAGCACACACACATAAAAAAATGCTTTTTGTATCTGAAAGGCTATTTTCAGTTTCCTTACTTCATGAATAAAATAGTGACAGTGTTTTGCTTCTACTTTCCAGCCATGTTCCCTCAGATAGGCTTTAGCTATTCCCAACAAAGTACACAGGGTGTGTTATTCAGGCTGTGGCAGGAGATGCTCAAGCAAGTTTGTCTCAGTTCCCAGCACAAGGACACTTGTCTCCTGTTCCCAAAGCTTCTACTGGAAGTACAAGCTGGGGTGGGGTTTTTCACACGGGTGCGTAGTGAGGGACAAGGAAAAATGGTTTAAAACTTGAAGAGGGGAGATTTAGAATAGACATTAGGAATAAACTATTTAATTTGAGGGTGGTGAGACACTGAACAGGTTGGTCAAGGAAGTTGTGTCTGCCCCCTCCCTGGAAGTGTTCAAGGCCAGGTTGGATGGGGTCTTGAGCAACCTGCTCTAGTGGAAGGTGTCCCTGCCCATGCAGGGGAGTGGAACTGGATAATCTTTAAGGTCCCTTCCAACCCTAGCTGTACTATGATTCCTGTCAAATCTAAGTAACCACTAGTTAATAACCTCTGATATCCTCCAAAAGCCACTTCATTCTGCTGCCCTCAAAGTAGAAAAGTTGGCAGGGGGAACAGGAGTCTGTGTTTTCTTGACTGTGTTTTCTGTCCATGGGAAGAGAACAGCTCTGCCCTAGGTTTGTTCCATGGAGCAACTACAACCAGAGCTAAACCCACAACTCCCAGTGCACAACACCTGTTCTGCATCAACAGTGTGAAAACTCAACTCATGTATGAGACAGGGCCAGGGCATTTTTCACACACCCCAATGTCCACTGTAGGGCAAGTATGAGCACCAGCTGCTTTCTTAAGCTTGGTGGGTAGAGTACTGGAAACCTGTGAGGGCTCAACTCCCAGTGACCAGAGAGATACAAAATGCACAGGATGTGTGAAACCACCCATCAGTCCTCCTGTGCAATGAGATGCTAGACAGTCAAAGTACTGAGGCTGTCTGCCCTGGTCAATGGTCAGGGATAAGATGCATTAGGCTCTGGAGTACAAAGGCTTAGTTTTTATCCAAAGAGATTACAGTGATGCCACTAATAGTCTTGGGTTCAGGAGTACATGTTCTGTACCTCCCAAAGCTCTACAGCAATTTCATACCTAGAAGGAATGAAACAGTAATTTTGTACTCTCTCCAAGTCAGGAGATCCTCTCCATTGGAAAGTGGCTGAGCTTTATGCCTCCAAGGTCATAAATTTTAAGAATGAAATCAGTGTTTCCTCCATCCCATCTGTTTTGTACAGACAGCAAAGTAACCTCTGATACTTGCACTCTTTCAGAACCAAGGGTCATGCACTGCCTGGGAGAATGTTTTCTAGAATTATTATTTGTCTCAAACTTGCCTAAGAAACAGCTTCTTGCATACGACCTGGACAAACTGGAGAGGTGGGCGCAGATGAACCTCACGAGGTTCAACAAGACCACATGCAGGGTCCTGCACCTGGGTGGGTACAACCCACACTATCAGTGCAGGCTGGGAGATGAAGTTTTAGAAAGCAGCCCTGCAGAAAAGGACTTGGGGGTGCTGGTGGAGAAAAACCTGGCCATGAGCCAACAGTGTGCACTTGCAGCCCAGGACTGCATCAAAAGCAGCAAGGCCAGCAGATTGAGAGAGGTGACTCTGCCACTTTGCTCTGACAAAACCTCACCTGGGGTATTGCATCCAGCTCTGGAGCCCACCATACAGGAAGGACATGGACCTGATGGAGTGGGTCCAGAGGAGGGTTACAAAAGTGATCAGGGGGCTGGAACACCTCTCCTGTGAAGAGAGGCTGTGGGAGCTGGGGTTGTTCATCCTGGAGAAAAGAAGGCTCTGGGAAGACCTAATAGCAACCTTTCAGCACTGAAGGGAGCTTACAGAAAGGCTGGAGAAGGACTGTTTGCAAGGGAATGGAGTGATACGATGAGGGGCAAAATTAGAGAAAAGCAGATTTAGATTGGATGTTAGGAAAAAATTCTATACCATAGAGTAGTGGAAAGGTAGAATAGTGGAGAGTAGAGGTAGTGGAGGCCTCATCCCTGGAGATATCTAATGTGAGGCTTGACAAGGGTCAGAACAACCTGCCCTAGCTGAGGGTGTCCCTGCTTACTTACTGCAGGGGAGTTGGACTAGATGACCTTTAGAGATCCCTTCCAACCTAAATTATTCTGATTCTATGATATGCTTTTGAGGTGATCATGAGAACTTGTTGATCAGCATTAGTACAGTAACTCTTTCCAAGCAGGAATAGTAGAACCAACTACACTGGTTTCATGAATTAGCCACCCGTAGCTCACTTTTAAAATTTGCTTACACAGTGCAGCTCTTGCCAGGTGTCCTGCAGATGTGAGCCACTGTGCCAGTCCTTAATCCTTGGAAGTACTGTATCCCATCTTCCTCCAGCTGCAGCAAGGAGAAGTCTTGTATTCTGCAGGGTTTTGGAACATCTGACTTTTAGCATCCAGAGAGCAGCGAAAGTGCAAAAGCTCAGCAGTGACTGCTGAGGAGAGCCACGTAAAAACCACAAAGCAAAATCCAGAGTAATTTGCATGAAGCCAAAGGAACACTTCAGTTGGGCTTTGCCTTCTGAGTACTGCTTAGGGGAGTCAGAGCCAAACAGTTCAAGTATCCTTTTATCTTGCCTGAGAAGCACTTTACTAAGGGGTGGGAAAGCCTCAGTAATTTACTTGCAGGAAGTATGGTGCTCTGTGGCTTCAGGCTGCATGTTGCAGGCTATTTCTGAGCCTTGCTGAGGAAACCCATTGAACTTGGCCTTTTGGTATATTTAAATAAAAAGGCCATCTTTTCATAAGGAATTTTACTATATCTGATATACTGTCCCTGTATCAGGAGAGGAATGAAACCATGACATGACACTACTTAGGATAAAAAGTCATTTTGACATATAAATTAAAAATCCAAGCACTTACTCTTTTATACGAGTTTTTCCCATATAAAATTCTACTTGAAAAGACTGAACGTGTTTAACCAGCCCTTTGACATTTTGAAAACTTTAAAAATTATTAGGCTACTGGGTTCTGTTACTGTTTAACCTACTAGATAATACAGGATCCCATTCTTGCAACACGTACGTACACCAACTTTATAGTACTAGGAAATTGTCTCTAAACATGACAAACATGATTTAAAGAGCTAGAGCTAAAACTCAGCTTGAAAATTCACATAAAACTCCCAAGAAAACTATAATGTCATTACTAAACACTTTACATAGCCACACAAGGAAAAGCTATCACTAAAAACATTGATATAATAGATGACTTTTATCACTATGTATTATTACAGCACTTACATTTCGAAGAGTAAAGAGTAAACATATATATATGAATGTAACTCAGCCTAAGGTTAACATCTAACTGGTGGCTCACTACCTGAGATTTCCTTGTAGGTTCATGACAAAGTCTTTATCTTGAACACTACAGCGAATCACTGCACTTGCACGTGGGTTATTGCCAAGCCCATCTGAGTAACAACAAGCAAGCCTATTAGCAATAAAACTTCATCACTTACACAGAAAACACTTCAGAGGAAATACAGAGACAAGAACCAGCAATCAGAACCACCTACCATTTTGCAGATGGGGCAAGAAGCCAAACTCTTCCTTAAGCAAAACGGCAACAGCGCACCAACCCATTAGGGAACACTCATGTTAAAGGCTACAGCTTGTTCCCTCTTCTGAGTTTAAATACATCAGCAAGCAGAAAAGCATGTTGGGAGGGGAGGTTGTGAAAGGGAGGAACTTACATGGGGGAACTGAAGTGGCTAGAAAAAAAATTAGGGAGGAAGTTGTTGAGGTTTTTTTTGTTTGCCGAGAAAAAGCGCTGGAAGTTGACGTGTTTCAGAAGAGTTTGGTGAAAAGTATGCCAAGGCCTCCTGTTCTGATAATTATAACTTACTGTTTATAACCTATTTGCTATATTTTTCTCTGGGTATAAAGCTGTGCTCTCAAAAGTAGTAACAGTCTCTCTGTAGCTGCATGTGCATCAAGCTGAGCAGAGCTTTGCAGCTGTAATACTGAGACTTGTTTGAGTGCAGCATTTAGTACTGCTGTAACCTGCTTGCTGCTGGGCTGGATCCCTGCTTCTGCTGCTGATTTTGGTTTATTTGTTTTTTGTATTTTGTGTTGGTTTGAGAGTTTTGGGGTTTTTATTGGTTTTTTTTTTTTGGGTTTTTTGGTTTTTTTTTAAGTTACCTAGTTCTTTCTGTTATGGTATAGACTTCTGTGCCTGTAACTATTTGCACAAGGTAACAGTGAATCACATTACAAACTTCAGTTTTGTTTCCTGCTGTGACAGGGGTTTTCTTTATGGTTTTACAGTTGCATTCCTTTGTTTAAGGTGCTGTCATTTCCCTTTTTCTCTCCAATGCTTGCCTATTATAACTGGAATTGTGCAGCAGGTCTGCTGGGCAGGGAAGACAGTAGCTTCACCTACCACTCTACTACTTTGACCTCAGATCTTGGAATTGCTTTCCCACTTACCAGTTTGCCCATCTGAAAGTTTTTCTATGCTGTAGGATTTCAGAATAATTTGCCTAGCTAGACTGACTATAGCTGGGATGGAGTAACATCCCATCTACTTGCATTCAGAATGCAACCTGGCCTGGACCTTGGCTTGCTACAACACAGCCTCTACTAATTGAAATCATGGTTTTACTGCTGCTGTAAACTTTATGCTATTCATGTAAGCTTAACCTACACTGTAGCTGTGGCATTATTTAGTGATGCAGATGTACTTTTAGGGAAGCTGAGGCTTGATCACTAATTTTGCTGTAAGCTTTAGGTAAAGATGAACGAGATAGCTTGTTCTGCATGAAACTCCTCTGCCTTTGGCTTTGCTTACCTAGAGGTGCTTCTGTGGCATTTAACTGAAGCAGAGTTTCAGTTTCAGTATGATGTGGAGGTCCCTGAGCTGGTAAGGTTACACTGCACTGGATGCAGTGGGGATCACAGCTCCAATATAAATTGGGTTAAGGGATGCACATAGAAAAAACTTGTGGAGGTTACCTTCCTTACTGAGAGGTTCTGGTTAATGCTCATAAATTAGAATATGGCTAATGCTCTTTCCCCTGTATCTATGAGAAATGCAAATTTTTAGACATTTAGGTTTTTTATGTTGCCTCAAATGGTCTGAATAAGCCCCAGCTTTTTAAATGAGGCACAAATACATCTTTTTGCTAGCAATTTTCTGCCAAAAAATAAAGCAAAGCAGTCATGACTAATTCCACCTTTGCTTATTTTTGCACATTTACACAAAAAGTGCACTTGCATCTCTCATATCCATTGGCAAATTAAGATGAGCATATGTATAGTGAGTTCAAGTTGTTTCCCTTCTACTGTCAGTATTACAAAAGGTTTGCATAAAGGACAGGTAAGATGAGCTTTTGTAATAAGCCCTAAGATCATGTCACAACACAAGCATTTGCATACAAAGATGTCAAAACATTCTGTGTACCTGTGGCAAATAGCAGAGGGTCTAAATATAAGAAGGGGCAGCACTACCTCAGTGTACAGCTTTCTCTTTTGTCACTTCAAGACATGGATCAAAATTTTATGAGTCTGTGGGAAGTGTGGTCTCACTTTATTTGAAGGGGTTTTGATTTCCAGTTTAATTTCTTAATTCTGGGAAAATAATCGTTCTTTATTTCTCTGCTACACTCCCTAGGACAGCCTTCTGGCTTTTGTAAAGCAGAGTAACTGCATAGGGCCATAAATTATCTTCTCAGAGCATAATTGGGTTCCTCAGAGAAGGTAGCAAGAGGCAGATGATTGGCTTAGGACTTGGAAGAGAAGCACACTTTTTGCCAGTTTTTACTCGCAGCTTGATTTCTAATTAGTTTTACTCTCTGCTGTCCTCTTTTTTACAGTGAAGCTCTGTCCTCAAGAAAGAGCTTGAAGAAGGCTCTATCTCTATAGCTTCACCAAGCAATTGTACTAAGGCAATGGCAGCACTCTGGCATGCCTAAGATCTGTGTATTTAAAACATAAAGAAAGGTATTATAGCCAGATTCTGTGTTCTTAGTTAGGGATTAAGGTGCTATTGTAGTAAATGTTGCCAGTAAGCCTGTGTGTGTAATGATCTGCATGTAACAAGTTTTACTGATGAGATTTCAAAATCTGTCTGCGATGCTGTGGAAACAAATGATTCTTCTGTTCCTGGAGCTCTGTTTTAAAGGAGTCAGAATGGGAGGCAGGCACTGGTACTCTGTGCACTGGATCTTTAAATAGAAATAACAAACGAGCTGCTAAGAAAATGGCTTCAGCCTGGACCCTAGTCAGGTTTCTGGCTCCTGCCAGGGTATAGCAACAGGTGGTGTTCAGGTGGTTGCTCTTGCTCAGGCTGTGATTTCTTTGAATGCCACCTGTGGGTCCAGCCTTGCTGCTTTTATAACGTGCAGGCTGTCACTCAGCTGTTGCCTTTAGCAGCACACAGCGTGATGGGAAGAATGCTTTGGGTCCAGGCATTGCAGCTGACTGAGGCTACTGTCCTACTTGCAGTGCTGTGCAGGAGCAGGAAGGCTGGTACTTGGGAAAGGAGGGGTTTGCTTACCTTCCTTCAGCTGGAGGAGGGTGGAGGGGCCGGTACAGCTTGCTTGCTTTGCTGCTTTACAACTCCAAGTGGGTGTTCAAGGGTTGGTGCTTCCCCAGCTGCTGTAGCAGGACTAAGCCCAGAATCATCAGTGTGTGGCTTTAATAAACAGGCAACACTGCACCCAGGTAACCTTTGAACCTGCATTGCAACAGGTTCAAAGGTAAAAAAAAAAAAAAAAAAAAAAAAAAAAAATTCCTGATCAAATATAAAGAGCAACTTTGGCTGGCTAGAAATGTTAAACATACAACTCTTGCGCAAGAGCTTTAGAAGTGAGCAGCACACTGTGAAAGCAAATCCCAGCCCTGCAAAAAGCTGCACGCTTGGGTGTTTAATAGGACTCCTGTTTACTCCCAGTATGCATGGGTTACTGAGTAAGTCTCATTCCACCGAGAAAAGATGCCTCAGATTGCACTTTGAGCAAGCAAACATGTTCTGATATTTTTCCTTGCTGCTTTGTGTAGGGGCCTCTCTTTAATCATGGCCAACCACTGAGGCAGGGGTTTGTTGTGCAGCTCAAGTGTCTGTGAAGCAGAATTCTCTTCTGTGGTAGGGGCACTTGATGAAGTTGGGATGTAGGTGGTTATCTTCATGATGCACCTTCTTTTTTGCAGGGGTGCAAAGGGTGTTGTGCTTGCTGGAGTGGCAAGTAGGCTGATCCTGCTTCATCAGAGATTTCAAGTCACTGATTTTTGTTTTTTCTTTCTTCATCAATGAAATAGGAATAACAGAGCTGCTCTTAATGCTGCTTGAGAAAGACTCAGCTGTGAAGCGAGGTGTGCAGGCTGGGCTGGCAGGTGGAGTTTCTTGGCTTGGCTTCCAAAGGCTGTGGATGTGATCTTTGGAAGAACTTTGCTCCTCCTGATCCAAGATGTAAGACTAAATACCAAAGTCCTTTCAGCACTCACGTAATACTGTCAGGACTAGTCGAGATCATGAAGATTTTGCTGATCCAGGCCTGGTTTGACTGGGTTTTGCCTCCTGTGTGATATTTGAAGAGTTTCACTTTTCATTAATGATCTTAAATATTCTTGATTGGCATGGGGGAACCTGTCTGTGTCAGTGGACATAAATAAAAGTGGAAGCACCTGTGCCAACACTAATGATCAACCTGGACTTTCTGATTGCAATCTCCTCTAAATTTTTAGAAAATGTCTGTTTATGGAGGCTGAAAGAAAATAAGTGGAATGGTTTCCAACTTGGCGTGAAGAGATGGCAGCAGTATGCAAATCCATTGGCTCCCATCTGTGGCACATTGTGTATGTGAGAAACAAAGCAGTCAATTTAATGCTGTTATGAGGTATGCAGTAGATACTAATAATTAATAGCTGGGCAGGTCCCCATTCATGTAAGTGGGTATTGCCTCATTGCCTCTAAACAGCTAGAATGACTACTGATACCAGCTGTGGTTTTGGCTTCTAGATGCATTTTATATATATATATAAATTTATATATATATATATACACCATTGGGGAGGGGAGTGAAGTGTAGCAGAGTCACTTAAGGAAGCAACAAAGCCAATTACCAGAGCTGGTTGTACATGTAAAGCTCTAACTGCTTTTCCTTCTCCACCCTTTGTGCCTGGCACATAAAGTACATGGCTTTTTACCTGTTTTGAACAGCACATTAATCCAAATTGTGAAGCTTTGTCACCTCTCATCTATATAGTTGCTTTCTGATGAATGAAGATCATTGATTAGCTCACTGGTAAAAACCATTCTGAGAGCCCTAAGCAACTCTGAGCAGGGAGTGTGTGATCTCTGAGGTGGGTAGGTTGGGCTCTGGACCAAAAGTCTTGATAAATTGCTAGTACTGAGTAATCTTTTTTCAGCTTGTTTTGGAAAAAGGTGTGAGAAAAAATGTTTAAAAGCCACAGGGGCTTATGTTCTATAGTGCAGGCTTGGCCCTGTGCATTATCTGTGTTCATTTTTTCTGAATGAGTGATGCCATAGTGATCTTGGTGACCAAAACATGACCAGTGACATAAAATAGACCAGGTCAGCTGTGGAAACATCACCTTTGTCCCCATACTGAAAAAGGAGCTCGAGGCAGACCTATTCACGTAGGGGTTTTTCCATAAGATTGAAAAAAGTGCTTTCATTTAATGAAAATGTTGGTAATTTTTCAAATTTAAATTAGAAAAAAAACATGGCAAGCTATATGAAGAATTCTCTATAAGCTAGCAGGGGCTCTTTTGAAATCTGATCAGGTTATGGCTCAAAATATTTGTTCAAAGTACTAAGTTTTGACAAAAATGTCTGCATTCATGTGTTTTTTTTAATTTTCCTGTGCTAGTTTTTATAGGTAATAGCTCAGTAGTTTACCTCGTCTCTTTGGATCTTATTTTCTGGGCATATCTAAAGTATCACCAGCCACATAAATGCTTTTTTTGAATGATACAGAAGCAGTTTCATCCTTTGGTCTTTTTGCAGTTTACTTGACACTTCAATGATAAAGAAAACATGCCAAAAGAGAACAAAAGAAATTGAAAGGAGTGTTTTTCCCAGCTTCCAGCTCCATTAGTGACAGCAGGATTCACAGGCACATTTGAGGTACCTGCCAGTGAACTATGGAGTATCCCTGAGTTCTGATTAAAAGTGATTCTTGATGAGGTTGTGCAACTGGTCTGAGCTGTGAAGAGTGGAGCTAAAGGTCATTACCACACAAAGCTGGAGTTTAATCACTTCTAGGTAACATATAAGAAGCTTTTTTTTATTGGTCTTGTGAAATCTACTCAAATGCAGTAGGTTGTTGAGTGATAACCAGGAAACAAATTCTAATCCTTCAGCCTCAATAATTGCCCTGCCAGGAGTAAAGTTTGGTTCCAGGATAACTCATTCTTACTGTGTCTAAGCATTTGTTATAAGAAAGATTAATGTGTAGCTCAACTGTTTAGATCAATTAATAAGATGTTTAGAATGTTTGAATAGTTGCAGCTGTTCTGTGGTGCCCAAGAGCATCTGGGCTCTTTTGTTGCCTGCTACAGCTGCTGCATAAAATGGAAGGATCTGAGTGATCTGCCTGAGTTTGCAGCTTCTGTTGTTGCTGACAATGTTGCGTTTTTCAGGCAGAGCTGGAGTGTTTTGTCCAGGTAAGCATCCATGATGTTAAATCAGATGAAACAGACTTTTAAGATAACCATAGATGTTACATACACATAAGTGTGAACTGCCATAGTCACTGTGCTGGAACTAAAAGCATCTGGTTTATGCTTTGACTTGCTGACTCCAAGTATAATAAGTGACAGATAATTCTACTGGTTTTTAATGGAAACTATGTAATATTGTGGATTTACACTGGTCTATATGGAGTCAGAATTTGTCTCAAAACGACTGGTTCTTCTGAGCTCTGACACAAAAAATATTTGGTAATTTCTATTTCATCTGATAAGAATCTTTGATGAAAAATTAATAAAGCTGTCTCTGCATAACCACCAACAAACTAAAGCCATTTTAATGTCACTAAGTGCACCTATCTCACTATATTGCACCTCTACTCTGGACACCATCCAGCACACGTTCTGCCTGGCTGCATGGCTGTCACAGGCTCTGGTGTAAGTCTGTGAACAAATTTAGAGGAGAGAAAAAACTGATACTTTAATGATATAATGAAGACTGCTTGGACATGCATTGGGCAGAAACAGTGGATAGAAATGAACTTAGATGCAGTTTGCAGGAACTAGTGAAGATTTAATGGTATTTAACTCCTGATGGAAGTGAGAACTGCCTACCAAAGTTGAGGGTCTGCTGGCATTTTGAAGCTCAGCACCATTTTGTTGTGTCCATGCAGAGCTTGGCTTCTGCCTCAACTCTGCACATGGTCCAAGAACTCAAGCTTCCAGTTCTTTTGTTCAGCAGTTGTCATAGTTTGGCTCTGCTGTTCTGCCTGTCTGCTTACATTTTGTTATATTTAATGCCTCCTGGTGTCAGGGAAAAATGTTGACAAGAGAAGCAGATATGACAGTTTATGAACAAAGACTTTGGCTATTGACCATTCAAACTGGAAAAAACAGAGCAGATCTTTCTTAGTCACTTTAGACTTTGGATCTATGGACTAATAAAAAAGACAGGAGCTAATGTTCAAAGTGAACAATAATCTGATGTGTAATATTTAGATGGGAAAGGTTTAAAGACCACTTGCAGTGTTATCACAGTGATGTAATTTCTTTAAGTGACTAAACTTCTCTTGAACCAATCAAATTCCATTTGTAGTATAGACAGATATTAAAATTTGATCTTTCAGTGCCACTCCAGACAGATTAAGCTCAACAAGAAAGTCAGCAGTGATTTTTTTTTTTTTTTTTTTTTTTTTTTTTTTTTTTTTAAGATACCACACTTCTAATGGTGGAGGAATAAATACATGTTTGCTACTGGGTCTCTTACAGTCTCTCATGTGTTGTGTTGTGAACCTCGTATGTTCACTTTGCTTCACACAAAGGATAAGCCTTGGTGTCAGCTCTTGTTCTGGTATTCTGAGGAGCTCTCATCTGATTTAGGGTCCATCTCTAATTTAGAAACTCTGTTGTATAAAGGCTCTGTTTTTGTGTTTTTTTTTTTCCTTTCAGACTAAAGATAATGCCATTGGTGTTGGTGAGGTGCCATTATAAACTATACAGATCTCATCTGTAACAACCAGCCTTTAAAATACAGCAGATCTTCTGCTTACACATTGTTATTGAGCAGCACAGAATGCCTGTAATATACTGATATCTTTCATTTTTACCTGTGCTTTAGCTCAAGCCCTGACTGAGTTTGTTTTGTCCTGTTTTGTCCCATGATTAGATGCATGGATTTAAAAGAGTAAGAATCCCTTGCTCTCTGATGAATACTGGCATGGTCTTTAGTTTCTTCAGAGATCTCTTAAAACAAATCACTGGAGTTAAATTTTAGAAGGCTTTTGAGATCATTGTAATGCAAGATCACAAAAAGAGGCGTTTCTTTAAACTGTGGATTTACATTTTAATTAAGCCACTCTAGCTAAAGTTTCTTATTATTGATGGAGAGACTTGTGTTTTAGCACCTAAAAGTACATTCATTAATTTAGGGACTGTGATTGAGGTTGTTTCAACAGCACATACAGCTTTTCAAAGCTGTGCAGAGAAAGAATTGTCAGATTCAGTTTTGTGCCAGTTGAAGCTGCTGACCTTGAAAAAAAAATCATTTCCTTGATTAAAAATACATAGGTGTATGTATATATTGCAGTTCAGGGACACACACACACACACACACACACAAAAAGTGATATTCAAATTCAGGCAATCAGAATTTCCTGTGGCTAGGTTATAACCTCTGGGTCATGTTTAGTAGGGGTTTGGAATGAGGTGAGTAAATGACTCTTTCTACCTGATTAATCAGTGTATGATGTAGAGGTGGGGAACATGTTCTAATGCCTATCTATGGCATTTATGCTGCAGTCACTGCAATAGAAATTTATTGCAGTGGGATTCCAAAGGGATGAATTGGATCCTTTTTTGCTTTAGCTGCAGCAAATATGATTCTCTAAAGGTACTTTACCCTTCAGGAAGACCTGAAAAAATCCAGAACAGGCTTGCTATGGTGAGCACTTAAGCACAAATATTTTACTTGATTTTCCATTTTGTTCAGTGCTTTAAGCTATCATGTTACTGGATTTAAGTTGCTACAGGCAGAGAGGACTTTGTAATAAATATATTGTAAAGAACAAGGATTTTTCTTGGTTTGGGATGGCAGTAGAAACACATGATGATGTAGTGTAGTTGATTGTGGCTTTGGCAGGGGTTGGGATTAGAGGCCCTGAATATGTAGCTCATCTTGCAGGGGGTCTAATGGAAAAGGAAATCAAGACAAGATGCATCACATAAAATTCTCCACTTTTCATGACCTTGAGGTTTGAATTGCTCTCACCTAATGACCTTTGATTAATAATACTACTACCTGACCTTATGCATCAGCACACTGAGCTGGCTATTGATACACTGGTGAGTTACAACAGGGTTTGCAGTGAACTTACTGTTCTTGTTGCAAACTCTTAGGAGATTTCAGGCCATATCTGGGGCTGATGGCCATGTTTGGTCAGCTCAGACAGGTTATTTGGGTTACACTTTTGGTTTCAGAGCATGTGTGATATTTCATGTAAGCAAGATAAAATGAAGCTCAGTCACTGTAAACCATGCTGGATTTGTTCCTGATATCCAATGAAGGATTTGCTGAAAATGTTGTTAAAAAGAAAAAAATTACAAAAAGGAAAAAAAAAAAATTACAGAATAAATAGAATGCAGGAGAACAGAAAACAAATCCATTCTAGCTGTAAACAGAAAAGCAGCCTATTCTGCCATGGTAGTTTCATGACCTTTGTCACCAGTGGTATTGGGCTACCTTTGAGCTCTTGATTGGGTAAAAGTTTGAAGGTCGAAGAAAATTATTTGGGCAGGAAAAGAGGCCAGTAGATGTTACAGCAGCCATTGCACCTTTCAGCAAGACAGAGCAACGTGGAGAGCACTGAGTGCCAAGTGCTGCTTCTCCTGGATCTTTTCATTGGTATCTGCAAGTGTTTACGTAGGTTGCTGGAGGATTTGGAACTTCTTAGCTTCTTGTTGCATTCAGTTTCAAAGCCACCTTGCATAAAATGTAAATGCATGTGGTGTCTAATAGCAAGCTGTGTCTCCACTGCTTCACATGGCTGTGTGTGTTCATTCAGTTCTCACTGGAGAACCAAGGGAAGAGTATGAAAAATAAACAAAAAACCCACGAAAACCCAAAGTACTGTTGCCTTCATTCTGCCCTCTCACTTGCCAGACTTTTCTGTCCAGGAAGACAATTTCTACCTTGCTTATATTACAGATGATGCAACTTCTGCCTTGGGTTGAGATGAACAAGAGTAACACTGAGACAATCTCATGCTTCAGTGCTACTGATACTTGCCTCATCTCTCAATTAGTGTTATGCTGCATACCATGTACCCATTTGGGTTTTTTCCAATTGAAGTATGATAAACAATATGTGACAGGCTGTAAACTCTGACCTGCCCTGGGCTGCGTATGTATTCATAGAATCATAGGCTCAGGCTGGAAAAGACCTTCAAGATCATCACATCCAACCTTGTCCTAACCCTATTACCCTGTTTCTGATTCCCATCCTGAGATTTAAGTCCAAACTCAAGATGCCATGGAAACAATTTAACTGAAAAGATGAATTAGGATTATTTCATTAAAACCTGATGACAGGCAAAGAAGTTGGAGGCAGCAGAATAAAAAGAGGAATTAGAAGAAAGTGTAGAGTCTGAGGTTCAGGCATGCTGCCACTTGGTGGCTGTGGGCTCTGTCTGTCCCTATGTACCTAGGAAGGACTCCTGACAGTCTGCAGTAGCTCTGGCTCTGGTGAATCTTGCCAGAGCCTTGGTTAATGGGCCAGATACCTCTGAGCTTGTTGTGGCATTCCAAGCACATTGGGGTGCACCACATGGCAGCCAGAGCTGGGCTCAGCTGTCCAAATTGCCACCAGTCATTTTGGACCAGTTGTCCTTAGGTAGCTTTGTCCTGGCCTTTGCTTATGTTGATTGTCTTTGTGATGGCAGGAAACTTCTTAATGCCTCCACGTGTCAGGTTCAGCAGGGAAATGTTTTAGCCCTCTTGGACCAGATAGTTCAAAAGCAGCTGAAGCAGAGTGTTTCTGTGGCTGGTTTTTTTCCTTTTTTTTCTTTTTTTTTTCTTTTCTTTTTCTTTTTTTTAAATTATTTAATTTTCTCCCTCCATTCCTGCTATTCTGGGGTTCTTTTATTTTAGAATAATGTTTGAGAACAGTGTCTTCCCAGAGTTTGAGTGGGAAGTGCTGGCATGGGAGAAGGCTTTGCCTAGGTATCTGACTCCAACTTAGATCCATCATCATTGGTAAGACAGTTTGCTGTTTCCCAGTAAAACCAAAAATCCTGTGTTCCTTTCCAGATTTTTTTGAAAGAATGCACTGGAGGCAGACTATTGCCCTGAGAATCCAGGAGGATTTCTCAAGGGGTTCTATAACCTCTGACATCTTCTGCTTCTCATTGTTGCAGTGCACACATCTTAGAGCATGATCCTCAAATACTTTCTCCCTCAATTACAAAATAAGGAAATTCTAGTGCTCCTGACAGTAGCTGCTAAAATGAGATGGGACTTTATGACAAGCTGGGAAATCAGGGGTGGGGAGGAGGTTGAGGATTGCTGCTTCTGTGTAAGTTTTTGTGTTAGCACAGTGTTAACACCTTGCTCCTGTGACTTCTCATCTGCTGGTGGTGAGCCCTGCCTTTGATGTGGCTTGCTTTGTGCCTGTGCCAGATCTTGGAGCATATTTCTTGTGCTATGGAGTTTGTATTTTCTGTTAGGAAGTGGGAAGGAAGGGGGCTTGTTTTTTAATTTTAACAAATCACAGAAGGGAAAGCACTTAACAGCAAACCCCGGCAATGAGTGCCTTTCAGCTGCAATGAGCTCTTGAGCCCCGAGTGGTTGCTGACAAAGGCATTTTGGGTTACAATGAGCTGATTTCTTTTCAGGGTGTTTCCTACAAAGTACTTTCTAGAAGAGACCAGCGTTACAACTGGTTGGGAAGAGGTTTTCTGTTGTCTATAGCAGTTTCAGAAGGCTGACTGAGCTCTATTTTGCTTTGAGGATCTTTCAAATCTTAAAAAACCGTGAGGGCAGTTCTAGCTGAAGAGAACTGTGTTATTGCCTTCTGAAATGCTGAAGCACAATGTCTTGGCACACCAAGCTGGGCTTGGGTGTTTTGCAATATTGATTTGCCACAGTCCATAGAAATCTAAGAAATACTTCAACTACTCAGAATCACACTTTCCAGCCCCAGTCTTATATGACCTGGGACAGAATTCGGGTGTATGTAGCTCATGCTGCCTGCAGTATGTTCTAAGCCTGAAGAAGCAATTTCATCCACACCAGAGTGTGTGCTGCCAAGATTTATCTCTCCCCCTCATGGGCCATGTCCTCAAGGCCACTGAAAGCTCCTGAGTGTTGTCTCTTTGGCCCAAAGCCTAATCCTTTTTTAACCCTTCTAACATATTCCAGTGTGTTTTGCCCCAAGTCTGCACTTTGAGCTTCTCTGACTCTGTCCATCTGTAGCCTTAAATGAATTTGCTATGACTCCAGTCATAACATTTTGCCTCACTTTGTAGCAATCCAAAGAAGGTTCTCTCTGGTAGAAGTATGCAATAAGAACACATATGCTAGCAAATATTCCTGCAACACTACATCTCTCTTTATAACTGGTAACATCCAACTTAAAACCTTCCTTGAGGCAATTGCAGCATCCAAGCAGGACCCGTGGCTGTATCATATAATGCAATCTGTCTCCCTGATTGCAGGATAATGCAATAAATGCTCTAAATTCTATAAGTGTCAAATCAGCATCATCAGTGATAAATGAATCATGAATTATATGACTATTTGGCAGATAATTCTGAATAATAGAACATGTGAACAGTGCTAGTCTGCTCAGTCCCTTGGAAAGACTAAAATCTGAGCATAGTAAGCAGTATCTGCTCCATATGCTCTGCAGACTCCAGGAGAAAAAAATGAATTTTTCTGTGGTAACACCCTTTTTTGTCCTTTTCCAGGTGCTGAGATCCCAAGCTTACTCATGTTTCAGCCCATGGTGTGGTGTGCAGGTCATTGTAACACTTCCTCCTGATATGTAGGTACATACCATACTTAATTTTAAACACCCACGTACTGTTGTAATACCTTTGGTGTAAGTAATATTGTTAATTAGACTCTGATCCCTGCTTGTTGACGAAATGAAAGGAGAGGGTCCCATCTTTAGAGAAGAAATTAATGTAGAAGATATTTCAACTTCCCAACAAAGCTGAAGGAGAATCCAAGGCTCTGGAGATTGTACCAAGTGCTGAAAACAATGTCTTCCTTTACTTTCCTTTTCTTCTACTTCATTCAGAAGTGGGGCGTACTGGTGCTTTTAAATCATTAAAAAAATAATTTGCAAGAGGATACATTAGGAAATACTTCTGTAACACCGAGCTAGATTTAATCTCATTTGCATTCTCTTTATCTCCAAATTTTGCAATCCATGTTTTGTTAAAAAACAAAACAAAACAAACAAAACCAAACAGAACAACAAAAAGAAAACCAAAACCAAAAAAAAGGCTAACCCCAAAACTGTGATGGTTGCCTGGAGAGGTGTATCCAGGCATTATATCTGATGGCTTCACTTAGTCCTACATGATTACTGGTGTAGTTTATATTCCTTAGTATTACTTCATTAGGTAGGAAAAAAATGGCATCTGTGTGGTTGCTGGGATCCTCCTTCTTTTCTTCTGGATTTCAGTGATGTTTGTTCTCTTCCAGTCTTGCAGTAAATCCACGTGTTCTTCAGAAATACATTGTAGTATACAGTGATTCATTATTTCACAGGTTTCCATGTACAGTTTCCATAAGACTAACAAGCTAAGATTTCTTCTTTTCCCTTCTCCATCCCTTTTCTTTTTCCTGTTTCCAGTCCCAAAGTGCAAATACACACAAAAAATGTGACCATGTAGTCGCTGCTCATCAAGCCTGGTACTTGGAAGTAGGTATTTTAGAGAAGATATTCCTCATAAATAAAACCATAAAATTCTCCTAGCATCTTTAAATGAGCTTACTACAGAAGACCAGAGCATGCATGGTGTCACAGCAGAGAGCAGAAGAGAGCAACAATACAATTGAAGCCTTAAATCTGTGGCAGCAGAGCTATTAACATCAACCAAGCACCTTTGTCCAAGAAGTGGACAGAGCAAGTAACATATTTTTTAATTGTGGGTTGGTTTTGATTTTTTTTTTTTTTTTTGTCTTCAGTCACTCACCTCATTCAGTAGAGCATTGGTTGTTGTTCCTGTACTCTCCTTAGCACTGGTGTTAGTTTCTCTCCCTTTGCTATTCAGTCTGCTTACTCAATTGCCTTTTATACCCTGACAGCTACGCCCTCACATAATAATACCTTGTTTTTATGCACTGCATTCACCTTAGTGATTTGCCCAGCCTACACACAAGCTCACAAACCTGAAAATACTGTTTTAATGGGACACTGTCTGCCAACTGGTTTTCTAGTCTGTTAGTTGTATGTTTTATGTGGTTTCAAGATCACCTCATGTGAGGCTTCAGAGATATATAGCAAATGGGATAGGTTTGCTATAGATCTATATGGTGAAGAAGAATTTCTGTCTGAAATAGATTTTTTTTTTCCCATTAAATTGATATAATTTGGAAAAGGATTTTCTCAATGAAGCTATTTTACAGTAGAGAATTTCTGTAAGCTTTTCAAACCTTGAAACTTTTCTACTGGAATTTCACTGCCCAGAGTTAAAATAGAGTGCAAAATTGAACAAGTAAATAACCTTTTTAACCAGAGAGCCCTTGTGATTGTTGGTTCCCCTCCTCTTAAGACAATCCATTTAAGTGACAGACAGTTATCTGGATTTCTGCTGTAGGCTGGGGCAAGTCCCTCTCAAATCTTCCCCAGTTTGCATGGCCTGAAGCTTGAGCAGTTGCTTCAGAGTTTGGATGTCTTTAATGAAGTGTGGGCTGTGGCTCTTTGCTCCCAGGGATCTTGCTGTAGACTTTTAATAAACCTTTCTCCCGAGTTCAGATCGAGAATGTCCAAAAGAAGCTAATGCAGCTTTTCCTCCTCCTGCCCTTGCTGGGCTCCTGCTAAGGTTGCAGGGAGTGATAAGCAATTCCCTGTGCTGTCCTAGGGTCAGTGCAAGCAGCATGAGATGTACCTGGGGAAGACTGTTTAGTTTTCATTTTGCAGCATTTGTTGTGTTTACTCGATTACTTCTTTTCATTTCTTACTGACCCTCTTTTCCCATGCCAAATAATTTTATTTTTATTTATAATCAGAGACTACTTATGAGCAAAACTGGTTCAGCCCCTTCGAAGTTCTGGATATAAATCTTGATACAGAGACAGATCATAGGGAAAAAATAGATCTATTGCTGATTGCACAAGTGTCACTTAGGTAAGAGATGATCCCATTTAGTTACTTCTGCCTGTCCCCTGTTTTTAATCACTGTCATCTCTTGCATCCTGTAAATATGCTGCAAGCTTTTTTGTTTCAATATTTTCTTCTCTGGAGTGATTTTTCCTTTGCTGTATCCTACCCAAGGGTAACAGCATTAAACCTCAGCCCTGCCAGAGGGAATAGGGTGGTGGGAATGATTGCCCTTTCCTAACAGCTGAAGGCATTGACTCCTGTTTGTTGCTGAAGATACAAGGATGATGCCAGATAATGGAGTCACGAGGTTTAAAAGCAAACTTTAGTGGTTGATCTGTATATATTGGTGGCTGGTGGACTTTCATGAGCAGTGAAGAGGTGGGCACTCTACAAGACAGTTTTTTACTGCCACGTTGCTCTCTGGACAGGGAGTTCTTTGGCAATATTTTAGCTGAAGTTGTGGAGGGTAAGGATTATCTTCCTAATATAAATATTATTTGATCTCTGGATTTTGTAAGTAAATGCAGCCTCACAGCAGTTAAATGTTTCATTCTCTTGGTCTTAGCCCTCACTGTATGAATTAGTTACAGGGGTGCTCAACTCTACTGTGAAGCTAACAGTGATTTGGCAGCACTATTTGTGCATCTAATAGCAGCTCATATGGAACAGCCATTTCAGCAGGCCAATAGTAATCTGTAAATCACTCATAATTTTTTTAGCTGATCTGTCAGAACTTTATAGGGAAAATTGAAGGCAGCTTTGGAAGTGGAGAATAGAAAGAAGGTTTGAATATTTTGTGTCAGCAGTGATCAGAGAAGTGATCACTGAACATTCCTGAGACAAGCAAGCATTGAAGCATGGAGATGAAAATGAAGATAATTAGGAAATTCTTCTTCTCCCTAATATTGTTCTTTTATGCTATTACTCTAAACATCCTTTGGCTAAGTGTTTCCCAGTGTTCTCAGTTAACTTCAGTATGATATTGTCAATTACAGAAAGATGTTACATATCTATAAAAACAAGGAGAGTTTCTGGAGTTGAGCTGTTGAGGAATAATCCAAAATTAGTAATCACACGTCAATGGAAGTCTCCAAAATTAGGGCTCTAATCTTTACATTTAGTACGTTCCAAATTCTTGAAGATCTTAACTCAAGAGCTGGGGGAAACACCTGGATCAATGGATTTATGGATAGGAATTTGATCTGTAAAATACTAAATCATAGATCTTGTGATTTATGACAGGTTTGATAATTTTTCAGCTGTATGGCAACTGCATCAGATAATAGCCTAAGATTTTCCTTGTAGCTTGTTTATGGCATTATAAATTATGAAAACAACTGAACTCTGTGGGAGACCAATAAATCCAAGAAGATCTATGAGATTAAAAGCAGAAGCTAATTGCAATTGTGATTAGTGAAGACTATAGAACAATTCAGAGTTACACTACAGAATAGCATTTGCCTTCTATTTTCAGACACAAAATAAAAGGCCATCTTCTTGTCTCCATCTTCAGGGTAATTTTTTTGGTCTTCTAACTAAAATATCCCTACAGTTGGGTATGATCAGACAGCAAAGCTGGACAGTCTTCTTTTGACTTCTGTCAAAATGTCCCCTCTAGAGTGCTCAAATACTTTAGAAACAACCTCTGGCTGGACTTCTGCTGAAGCTCCCCTGAAGTTACTGTGTAGGGTTAGGCAGATGAATATTGGACCTCTGTGGAAAAGTAGATCAGTCAATGTCACCATTGCTGCTAAGCTCAGATGCAGCACAAAAGATGCAACCCTGCATCAGGAAAATGCCAATTACATATACTGCTGCTAGTTCAGTTTAAATTGTTTTCCTTTGTCTGTTGCTGATATTCTTGCAAAATGTCAGAAGGAATGCCTTAAGGAGAAAAAATTACTACAAATTATCTTGGCTTTATCAGAATTTAACTTGTAGCTTTTCTTACATGGGAAGGTAACAAAGTGCTTTGTGTTACACTCCTTTGTTACCTCTCTTACCAGATAAGAAAGGAGTGTAATGCACACTAATTCCCTTTTATACTTTTTTTTTTAATATATATTTTATCTTTTATACTTTTATACTTTTATACTAGGCTATAGACATGGGGTAGGGTAGGCAGTGGTGATTATTTCCTTAATGTGCATTTGGTTTTTAGCATTTCATAAACACATCCAAGTTTGTTATGGTTAATATTCAAGTGTGTAATAAACACTTGGTCAAAGGCTATCAATTCTCAGGGATATATGTTGTTCTCAAAGAGTTTCCAAAACCATGTGGACTCTGACCTTACTGTTAGCTCTTTAAAGTGTGATTTAGGTTTCTTACAGCTCTTACAGAAAGCGTGTGAGGCTTTATAAGCAGAAAATGTTCCTCTCTATGCTAGAATGCAGGTCAGGTATTGTGCTGTTAGTGAATATTGAAAACTGCTGTTGTGACTAAACCATCTCCTTCACAATTTCTTTTATGGACTAATTTTCCAATAGTGTATCAGAACCCTCAGCAAGGA
The DNA here is from genome assembly GCF_036169615.1 of Heliangelus exortis. Classification (NCBI taxonomy): domain Eukaryota; kingdom Metazoa; phylum Chordata; class Aves; order Apodiformes; family Trochilidae; genus Heliangelus; species Heliangelus exortis. The sequence continues at coordinate 25,817,005 of NC_092428.1, read as the reverse complement.
TTACTATGTGCCAGACACTATGACACAAAGATAAATGGCATCTCTGTCTAGAGTAATCAGAAGCTTAAAAACACAATTCATCCACACTAAGCAAAACTCTGAATCTTAATGGATATCTTATCAAGTTGTTGGAATATCTCTAATTAGGATGTCAGTACTCAGGACCACTTTATAGCAGTTTGCATCAGAGCTCCATAGGAATATGCCTTGCAAATGCATGATTTTTGGAAGCTGAGATCACTTGAAGTCTGTCTCATGTAGTTTTCAAACTCATTTTTATGTCATCTTTGAAATGCTGAATATATTCTCTTATGTTACTTGTAATTCTGTATTACAGCAATAGGCAGCCCAAGGACAGGCCATTCAATCTTGCTGGATAAATTATACACAAATAAATGATCTTTTGACATACTTCTTGCTGGTGCTGTACGTGGCCCCAGGCCCATGCTGATGTCATGTTCTGCTTTCCCCTTCCCTCGGTGTATCCTGACTCTGCTGGGGGAGGACTTTGCTCTCTTACTGTAGATCAAGCAGTTTGCTCCTACCTGGGGGGAGGGGAGGAGGAGGAGAGTGTTCACACATGGAACTAGAAATATAATAAACTCTGACTCCCATGCGTGACATCATGTGCCTGCACATTCAGTACTTCACTGGACATTGCAAATAGAACAGTAAATTTCTGTCCTTCCTGAAGTGCACAAAAAGTGCTACAAGCCAGAGAATTGTCCTCCTCCACCTGTAAGGCTGTTTAGAGCCAGGTCAGAATGAATCAATAGAAGGCAGAAACTGCATTTGATTACTTGCCACAGTGGCAGGGCTCTGTGGTTAGAAAGGTGGTCAGTGCTCAGGCTGGACTTACAAAGAGTGCTCAGCGAGGTGTTCCTACCTACCAGGCTGCTGATTTCCAGAGTGGAGCAGGAAAGGACTCTGCACCAGTCCTCCTGGGCTTTTCTGGGACACGCTGTTCTGCTGCCAACTGGGAGGCACTGTCATGGCTTAACCCAGCTGGCAACCAAGCCCCAGACAGCTGCTTGCTCACTGCCCCACGGCGGGCTGGAGGAGAGGGTCAGAAGAGTAACCTGGGGGTTGAGCAAAACACTGTTTAATAGGTCAAGCAAAAGCCCTGCTTGCAGGCAAAGCAAAGCATGGAATTCATTCTTCCCCCCATCAGGCAGGTGCTCAGTCATCTCCAGGAAAGCAGAGCTCCATCACATGGAGCAGTTACTTGGGAACACAAATGCCACCACTCCAAATGTCCCCCACCCCTTCTTCTTCTTCCCTCATCTTTACATGGTGAGCATGATGTCAGATGGTGTGGAATATCCCTTTGGTCAGGTGGGTGGGATGAGAAAAAGAAAAAGCTTTGACTCTGTGTAAACACTGCTCAGGTGCTGGGTTTTGATTATGTATCTAATTCTGGGCATAAATATTAGGGTATTTTCCCTGAGAATTGGCCGGGAGGGAACTTTGTTCTTGTTATTTTTGCTTTTCCCCATTGGAAAGTTCTGACTTTTAGAAATCTGGAAAAAAAATGGGAATTGATGTGTTTGTTTTTTTGTTTTTAAGTCACACAGAAAGAGGGGAAAATATTCTTCCATTTTTAAAAAAATGGTAAAATGCTCTCTTGGGTAACTGGAAGTTACTAAATTGCAAGGTACTAATGGAGCTCTGGGCTTTTAACACAAAATTGCTGTGACAAAAAAGTTTTAATAAATATTTTACAGCTTTTTGTAAAATATTTATTTTGGAAAATGAGTTTTCCCTCACAAAAGGAGAGAGAAGATGAGAGTATAACTAAAGTTGTTTCTTGTTGGATTTTCTTGTCACTGATGTCTTGTTTGCAGATTATTTCTTGTGCCACTTTAGGTTACTTCCTACCATATAACTCCAAGAAATGCTTCTCACAGGGATTTTTCTAGCACTTGATAGATTTTGTTTGAAATTCTGAAAGAAATTATTTTTCTTTTCAGCAAAGAGAAGCCTGTGGCTGGCTATCCTCTTGCATAAAAAGCACAATCCTTTCTTGTGTTACCTCCAGGCAGTTTTCTTTCGGGACTAAAAATGGGCAAAATGTTGGGGACAGTCTTCAGCTGCCACAAGACACTTCATTTCCCATCACCACCAGATCTTTAACCAGATCATCCAACTGATACTCACCAATTAATAAATATTTACCTGCTCAATTCCAGCCCAGTGGACTTTCCAGAGATACATCTGTGGTTAAATTCTGCACAGAAGTGTTTGCTACCTGGTGACAAATTCAATTCACAGAACTCTAGTATTGATCAGTAGCTCTATTTGTGCTGTGACAAAGGGAAATAAATGACTGGATGGGCTGCTTCACTTCCCCCTCACCCTTGCAATCATTGTTTTAATCTGCAGCTCTTCAGATGTCAGGTCTATAGTGCTAGAAATTTAAAAGGTCTTCTAAATTGGAGCTTGTCTTTGTTTTCCAACAGTTTAAGGTCTAACAACTTTTTCAGTACATACTTGTTGGTCAATAGGAGAAAGTCAACCATTAAACTAATGCATTACAGTTCTCACAACCCACCAGAGCTGAACTCCATTTGTAGCCTTTTCCAGGGGATCGAATGGATTAAATGTTGGAGTCACTAATTGCAGGCCAGGGGAGGGGAATAATTTCTGGTTTTATGGATATCTTAGAAGATACTCTGAGAACAGCAGTGTGTTCAAAGCCTAGGAGCATGTGTCCCTGACCACCTTTGGCCCTCATGGGGAAATCTACTGGGTATTTACATTTTTTGGAAGAGGCCTAGGAAAGACCTGAAGGGGCAGCTCTTTCACAGTTCCCTTTCTTCAGAGGAAGAGGGATGCTGTTACTGCTTACAGTACTTCTCTGACATGATACTCTAATTAAGCTTCCTGAATTTCTCAGTTTCTGATAGATTTGCACACCTGAGTAAGTTTTCTTCCAACCAAAGTGCATCTGAGTCACCTGTGTGTGGTTTTCAGTCCCCAGGGACTAAGGAAACCCGAGCTAAATGTAAGAATGATGTAAGACTTTTTTAGGCATATTTTTGTTCCTTCCTACTCAAAGAATGACACTGGCTAGTTTTAGATGGTCAATAAATTATGGCCTGAAATAGCAGCTGCAACTGGGACAAAGGTGGAATGTATTTAATAAAAACAAAATGTACTTTTAGCCAAAAATTATTTGGAAAATAGAAAACCCAGGCAGCGTCTTGAGACTGCTGTATTTTTGTTGCACTTTGGCTTAAGTTTGTTGGCTAAGGTGTGTGCTTACTTGGCCACCAGCATGGTGCAGGGCTCCTGTATGTCATGCCTGTAAAGGAAATGTTAAATCATGGGGTTATTAAAAAAATAATAATAAAAATTAAGTGATGGAAAGGATATCAGAGATCAAAGACACTTACTGCCAATCTGAAACTGCAATAAAATCCTTTTTTATGGTAAGCATTCAGAAAGGCAATTTTCTTGCATATGTACAACTGGAGTTAAGCAACAGGCTGCTTCCCATCATAAGCTGTTACCTGCAAGAGGGGTTGCAGGGCTTGTGACCAGACAGCACTTGAAGCTCTTTTTCCAGGTGGTAGCTAAATATACTTTTGGACCATCACTAAATGAGGCTGAGGTCAGAACTTCCAAATCAGAGCCAGGCAGTTGTGATGAAGTGACCTGGTTGCCTTAGGGACTTCTCAGAATAACCTTTTTATTTGCCTTTTACCTCCAGGTCATTATGAGGTTGCTGGCTTAGGGAGAGAAGTTGCTGGGGGGCAGGCAGGCAGCAGAAGCTGAGTAAGGCACAAGGATTTTATAATCTGTGCAGCTGCAGCCACAACTGGTTACTGCCAGTCCCACGTGTTTCAGGTGGTTCATCAGCCACAATGCAGGCTGTCCCATTCCTGGCATTCTAGGAAAATGATTTTTGCATGTCTGTTGTTCTTCCCTCCATTAATGATCAGAAGAAATTTGAGAGGGATCTGTGTTGGGTCTTTTCCACTGAATTACAAAACCTTGATGGAACAACATTTGGTGAAAAGTGCCCTGACTTTGTCCAAAGCTGGAAATAGGAGCACAGATGTCATATCTTGACCAAACTCATCAGCCCACCTGTTCTGGAGAAAAATAACATATGTAGAAAGGCTACTGAGCAGAGGGCAGAGATGTGGCCCAAGAACAGGAGCTGTACACCCTAGGCAGGCTGCTCTTGGTGCTCACCTCCCTTGGAAAATATGCTTTTCGTTTCTTTTGAATGTGCACAAGTACAATGGGCTTTTGACAAGTGATGTAGTTACTCCACCATATGTTGCAAGTCCCACTAAAAACCTCTTTGGTTTCTAAGGATCATCAAAAAAGCCAGTATAATGATCAAGCAAGCAAGTCTTGTCCTGAAAGCTGCTTTAATACCTTCATTGGGCTTTGCTAGGAGCTGAAGAGTGTTCAGGGAGCTCAGATGCCTCAGTCCTATCACCCCCAGTAGGTAACACAAAGTGGTCCTCCCAAGAAGAGGGCAGTTGATGGAGGAAGAGACCTCTTCTTCACCAGCCTGAAAAGTACCACATTTGACATCCTATGTACTGACAGCAGCTTTGGTGTAACTGGAGCTTGAACTGATTCAACATCAGTTCTTCCCCAGGCAGGCTTTGATCTTGCTGCTTTCAACATGAGCAAGGCTGTTACAATCCTGTATTTCTCAAAAATCCCCTTGCAGTAAAATATCAACCCTTTGGGTGTCTGTAATTATCAGGTTACTTTTATTGCAGCTGAACAGTGACAGAGCACTTTGTTGTGTCCCCTTCTCCACCTCACGATTTATAAAATAAAGTAAAAATGAAAGAGAAAAGACAGCAGAAATAGATTCCTAAATAGCTGTCTGCATCTGCCTGCAGTCCAACAAAATAAATAATAAAACAGCTGGCTGGATGGCTTTGCTTCTGCAGGGAGGCCACTTTGTGGACTTCATGCTGAATATTGCCAGACTTCAGCTGCAAGTTTTTCATGTTTAAGAGTTGGAAGAACTGAACTATCAGGTTCTTTAGGGAGTGAGGAAAGCATTGTTCTTTTCAAAGCTGACAATGACTTTACAAATACAAGTCTCTGGTGTGCACAGACACATTGAAAAAAAAAAAAAAAAAAAGAAGAAAAGAAAAGAGAAAAGAAAAAAGGAGAAAAAAAGAAAAAAAAGAAAAAAATGGGTGGGGAGGTTGTGAGGTGGGAACTAAGGTTTAGAAGGATTAAGCCATAAGTTATGGTTGCTGTCCTCCAGAGTTGGTCAGCAAAATCAAGTTGAACCCTGCTTGATTAATTAGGAATCCTGAAAGTGAAGGCATATAGATTTGTGAGCAAGTTTAAGATTTGTCCAGTGATTACACCAGTCTTGTCAAAGATGTGCTTTGGTCCAGCTTCACAATCCCTAAGGCTGATTTGCAGAGTTCTTAAGCCCCTCTACTGAAACAGTCTCTGGGAAAGGGAGGACAGGGATGGCAGCACCAGCTGAGCCCAGGTAACACCACACCTCACAGCCTCCCTGAGAACTGATCAAACCAGTTTCACAGTTGCTCTCTGCTGCTAGAATGGTGCAAAGGTGCTGAAGTGCTGCCAATGATGATGTGAAAATGAAGGAAGCTGTCAGTGTGCTTCTGCACTGCTCCTGCCATGCTGCAGGAATGCCTTGCCCCACTTCCCTCTCCCTAGAAATTATTGATAAAAGAAAATCTTCATCCTGATATTTTTTGTAAACTGTGAGATGTTAAAAAAGTGCCAGCAGCTGGGCAGCTTCTAGATGAAATATGCCCAACCTGCAGGTGAAAATTACAAAGGAATGAGTATCTTATTTCACTCTTGGGATGGAAACCTGAGGATGGATAAATGCTCAGTCTCTGAGTTACAGTGCCCTGGGGAAGCTTTTAATATCTGATCACAAATAGAGAGGTGCAGTGGCAGAACTATAGCAAGAGAATTGTCATCCCATCATTGAACAGACATAATGTCTAACCTGGTTGTGCCCCTGTGATTACCTGAACCAGTTTGCTCTTGTTTTGTGGTCAGTTCTGCTCGTTGGGGTGTAAAATTTGCTCTTTCTAGAGGCTCTCCTCATGAATGTTCAATTTTTGCTTTTTCTGTGTTTTTTGGTTTGTTTGGTTTTTTGTTTTTCTTTTGTTTGGGTTTTTAAAAAAATCTATTTTAGACTAAAGGAACTTAAATTTATTGTTCTTCCTAAGATACATTTCCTCAGCATTCTGTTCACACTACTGTATCCTTCCTAGGATTTGAATTTCCTATTTGTGGTTTTTATTCTGTTTTGCACAGCAAAATCAGGTCTGGTTCTGTTTGTAGGTACCACTTGGCTGGATTTAAGCACTGGTACCAAGAGCAGCCTGTAACTGTGTTCTGGCAGAAGTCTGAAGGTAGATGGGTCCCTGTAGCCATAGCAGAACCATGATGCTGTGTAGCCTGATGGGAAGCAGGAGCTCCTCTAGGAGGGAAAATTTGCTGGATGGAGAAGAAATCTAGTAAGGATTTCTGAAGATTGTTCTATTGATTGTTTTGAACTATCTTTTCACACAGTCTCTTTTGGAAGTGAATATTTTCATCCTGAAGGAGCTATATTTACTGTAGTTTCATTGAAATGCAGAACCCCTGAGATCGTTCTAGTCAGAGAAAAGTATCTGCTTAACAAAAATGTCACTTTTTGTATTTGTAGACATATATGGATTTTGACCTTTTGATAAATACTATAGAAGATTATAGAATTTACCAAAGCTTACTTGTAATTCCTTTATTGGATTTCTAGTGCTAGATGGAGATCCTATCACTGGTTATAAACCTACTACAAAAAGGACTATCCACATGCACCCCTCCACTTCCACTGTGCCCAAAATTCCATGCATCTCAGCAAAATTCCTTGGCAGTTTGCTATCTGTTTCAGAGACATGGCCACTCTTTCTCTTCAGCACTCACATGATACCTTGTCCACTGCAGATTTAAAAGGCAATTTCTCCTTATTTGATATTCTTATTTGTGTAAGTTGATGGTTCCCTGGGTGCATACAATCCTCAGCCTGGAAGCTTTCCCAAGTGGGGAGCTGGAACCTTATAAGGGAAGGACACCTCCTTTTTTTTGTTATAAACATTTTGGATCAAATAATACTAACATGAGAGTAGTCATTTGGGGGCCTGGGAGCATGATGCATCGTGCTTGTTGTGTTCAGAGATTATCAGCCAAGGGCTCGTCCCTACAGCCACTCCACTGTGAGTGGAGAAGTGCAATACATAAATCATCACCACGTTAAGAGCTTGTTGGGGTGAAAACACAGAGACTGATTTTCTTTGTGCAAAAGTAGTCAAGTGCAGTGAGCCATGAAGGGTGAGATTTGCTCAGTTGTGAAAGGCTTATTACCACAAAGAGGTTGTACTTTTCACCAAGAGGTATTAATAGTGCTTTGTAGACCATGTGAAACGTGCAGGAGTTGTTTGTTCACCACTCGAATGTGGCTGTTGGAGAGAAGGGAAATTGTAACAGCTGAACAACCCACAATGACTGTGTGGTTTAGAGCAGGAAGTGAAGATGATTAATATCCAGTTGAAACAAGATGTCTTGTTCATTAGACAAATAATAAGCTGCTGTGTTGTCTCCCTTCCACCCCCCACCCCCTTTTTTTTTTTATATTTTAATAGAGCTCATTATTGCTTCAGGAATCATGGGTGATGGAGCCTCCTGCTTAGTTCTCTCTACCTGGGGTCGTTTCAAATGTTTGTCCGGTCTCCTTTTGAAGCCAAATAGGTCACATTAATCTTGCTACATATACAAAGCCTCAAAACAAGCTAAAAAGAAAAAAATATAGGAAACATGCACTTTATTCCTTTCAATATCTCATTTTTTATTATATTAATCTATGATTGAACTTGGACAGCATGCAAGCCTACAGGTTTGTGTCTTGCAAGACAGCTGTAGGTTACAATAGTTGTTCTAGGGGACCCTGAGGTTCACTGAGTGCATGATCTGTTGCTTTTCCTCTTTCTGTAAGAGCTGCTGGTGGCTGCTGTCAGAGGGAGGCCCTTGCTGTGCTGAGGCATGGTGGCTCACCTAACACGAGCCTGGGGTAAAACCTGGTGGTGTAAACTTCCTTCCAGGTGATTAACCTTTGAGTTTTACCTAATGCTTGCTATGGGTGCTTGTGATTTGTTACTGTGGGCCACCAGGTACATGACAAATTGTGCATCAGAACACTGATATTTGTTGTCTGTATATATGGAATTTCTCTTTCCAATACAGATTTTAAAAAATTCAAAATCTGCAGGTTTTCTTAATTCATAATTCAACCTCAGAAGTATCAGAACTGATTTTTCCTTGATGTCTCATTCTGTTATTCCAGTAACATTCCCTTTGACAGGAATGAGTACCATTTTTATGTGCATCTCTGCCATGACCTTCTCACTTCGTTCTTTCTGACTCAGTTTTTCTCAGTTTGTAAAGGGACGATTAAATCTTTCAGATTAATCAGTTACTGTTTTTAGAGTACTTTGAGGTATTCACTAAGAAGTGCTAGCACAGAAATGCTGGGCATGGAGACAATGAGAAGTGCTCGGAATGCTCTTATCAGGGCTTATTAATCACCATGTAAACTTGTAGTGCCAATGAACGTGCAAACATTTCACAACGATAAGACTTCAGCTTTAGCACTCACTGAGGAATAGGATTTCCATGTCCCCATCAGGCAGTACTGCAGCATTTGGGCTCAGCTGGACATGTTGACAGAAAAGCAGAATGCAATTTTAAACCTGCCAGACATTCTCAAAACTTATTGCAGGGCTGTGTTCCTGACAAGTCTGTGCTGTTGTGGCTCAATCAGCTTCTTTAAGGAGGAATCCATCTGATGTATGTCCTCAGTGCCTGTGTCTAAGGTGTGTTGCCAGAGGTTGCTGTGTTTGCTCCCAGCTGAGAGGTGCTCCTGGTGTTTCCCAATGAGAGCAGGAGAGCAGGGCTGGTCTGCAGCAGGGTGGGATCCCTTCCAGTCGAGTTCTGTCACGGTGTGCAACTGCCCAGAGGGAGCCAGGCTGTGGGAGGAGGGTGTTGTGGGTGAAACCACACGCAGAGAAAACTTAGCAAGGAAGGAGGTGCAGGCTGCTCCATGTGGGAAGCAGGCTGGGGAGGCTGGAGACTGGTTGCACCACGGAGAAGCTGTTTGCATTGCAGGTGGGGCTGCACACAGGGGAATTTAAGGTTTCATTTAGAATTTAGAACTGGCATATCTGACATCCTGCTTCTGAAGAGCTGTAAAAGGCGTTGGATGGGGACTAGGTCTTCAACATATAACATATATTCAACATATAACAACATATTAAGGAAAAAGATATTGGAAAGCAGGCTACTCTGTATGGTTCAGGGTGCAATACAGCTTCTGACAGAGCTCAGGACACTGGTCTAGCCCTTGGGTGCCTGACTCCTGGCTGCAAGAATTCCTGTTTATTTCACTGAAACCATAGGACTTGACCTTTGAAGGACCCCATGGATATGCTACGTGAAATAGCTGGGGAGTTCAATCAATCAATGGCTATTTTTAACTCTGCACCTGTGAGTGACAGCTGCCCTTTGATGGCTGCAGCTTGAAAAGATTTGATGTTCAGACCAGTGTGAGGGAGTTCACTGTTAACACAGGCTGTGTACTTCTGTGATGTGTTCTGTATGTATGGAGTCATGGTTCTTACGGTATTGAGACAAGTAAGGTTATTCCTGGTCCCTGTCTGGGACATTTAAACAAAATGTCATGGATTTACAGAATAAAGAGATGAAGTTGGTGTTTAAATTAGGATTAAGACAGGGAGTTTCTCTATGTGCTGTCCATATCTGAGATGCTACCTGTGTTTCTATCCTGTTATATATTGCCATTCCTGGCAGCATATGCAGAGTTTACCTTGGAGTGTTAGGGTTGAGATCTGCCTTACAGGAAGGCTTGAAGCCCTTCACTTCTTCCAGGACTGATCTTAGCAGGGGATGCACTGAGTGGGAGTATAAGGTCAGACCTGGTCTGGCATCTCTGCAGCAGAATCAATTTCCTATCCTCTGATAACCAGTTACTGAGGATTACTTCTCCGGTTTGGATTTGAAACTGTGGGATCCCAGCACAGCATACAGGGCATAATGCTTGACTGTGACTGACTTGACAGTCTCAGAGCCTGCTCATTTTGTTCTCACTGTTGGAACTGGGGTGGCAGGAACGGAAGGCACTGCTTGAGGACACTAAATACAGAGCATCAAGGATGGAAAGTACCGGCTTGCATAGATGTCATGGTTTGCACTTCAGATAACTTTGTGTTAGATCTCATTCCTTCACTGACTATTTCTGCTGGACCTTCTTAATTCTTATTGCATCTGCAGTGACTGTCCAAAAAAAGGCCACCTGGGTTAATGGTGTTTAGGATCTGCAAGTGAGAACTGACATGTCTTGAACATACAAAATACTGTGCAAATGTGTGTTACTGTACTGGCACTACTGTGCTGCAACTCTTGTTGTCAGTATCTTGAAATCTGTATGCATTCATTTCTCTCCAACTTCTTGCCATGACCTCAGTAGCCTTGTGCTTCAACATTACAATGCCAAACTGAGAAGGAAAGCATTTAAAAACTCATGTCTCACCACAGTTTATCCAAATTGGAGGAAGAATTAGAACAAAACCAACTTGCAATCTTTGAGAAAACAAATGCTGGGTTCTAAACAGCTTGCCTGTGTCCCCTGTAACTACCCTTCCTTTCCTTATGTCTCTATGGCCAGCCTTGAGTTGGACTTTCAGATGCAGAAATCAAGGCAAGCATCTTCATGTCCACCAGCTGAAAAAGATCCATCACTGTAGTACATCTGAAATGATGAATTCTATCAAGATTTAGCTTGTGTTATAACAGTTTGCAGTCATTGCATTTTCTGATGCTAGCAACATAAATAGTATTTAGCAGAATAAATAGTGATGAGCAATATACAGGTTAGGAAAAATAAAGCTGAATTACAGTCCAAATTTTTTATGCAAGCTGTTTAGGTCAGACAATTTGTTAAGGAACAGTAGGTGGCTGTTTCTGGAACTGAAACCTATTCTTCATGTTGCTGCCTTCTCTGCAGGTAGATCTTTTCAGTGTCATCTCTTGCAGTTCTTATTCAGTTGTGGGTTTTTATTTTGTTTTGGTTTTAGTAATGAACCATTTTCAGCCTGTGGAGAGATAGTGATCCAGATTTGGATTGGTTAATAGAGCTTTGCCCATCCTACAAGCACGGCCTCACCCGGCAAGGTAATGCACAGGGCGGTATGTATGCCCGGAGGCTCCATCCCACAGTGGGCAGGGAGGCGGCCTGGGAATTCACAAGCACACTTCACAGCTGCTGCAATCCTGCCAGGTTCGTTCCAAAGCAACACTTATTGCATCATCAGGAAGAAAATTAATCAACCTACCAAGGAAATTCACTTCAAGGCTTTCCGCCAAAAAATCGCCACACTAGGAGAGCAGCGACTGTTGCAAAGGCGAGGGGAAAGACTCAGATTTTGGAGAAGAATGCAGTGAGTTAATCTCGTTTTGCAAGGACAAGAGTTTGATGAGGTAAAGCCACTTGGCAGAAGGTGCTGAAACTTGGGGTGTTACTTGGAAGAAGGAGGGAGAAAGACAGAGAAAGCAGCAAACACGGGAGAAAAACCTGCAGGGCCGTTCTTTCTCATCAGAATGACCTGGGGTGCGTGGAACATCCAATAGCTCTGCTCTGCCTTAGGAACTTGTACCACTAAGAATGACTTCAGAGTGACAGATAGGCTTCTTCCACGTGACAGATCTAATTCTGGTCTGTCTAAATCAGACAACTCTGTCCAAAGAGTGCCCTCTGTTGCATTTAACAGCTCAGTGCATCCCATCAGAACCCACTGAGCTTCTGCAGGATCCCAGTGTGGATGCTTTCTGCTATCACTTCAGCTTCCCAACAGCTTTATTTTTCTTAATTACTTACAAATACCTATGGAATCAGATTAGACTTAGAGGAGCAAATAGAGTCCATGGTAAGAGGGATCTGTATGCATTTGAGAACTGTGGCTGTAATGTGTACATATTCTAGCTATGTGTTATTTTTATAAGAATGAGGTTTCAAAAAGAACAGTGATCTTAAAATCCTTAATTTATTAGGATTACTCAGGAGGTTTCCTCTCTAAAGGAAATAGTGAAAATTCTACAATGCCCTTATGCTATAGTATTTACAGACACAGGCACACCCACTGCATTCAGTAATAGGAAATTTAACAGCTGTAGTCATTATCTCTCTCATTTTTAGAAACCTGTAAGTTTCATTGAAAAGGCCTAGGAATGTTTCTTACTCTTTCAAGAGTTTTGTTCAATACTGTTTTAGTAATTATTGGAAGTAAGAAACCATTACTCTTGCTGAGAAACTGTTTCATGTCCTGGTACTTCCTGCGCTTTAGAAATTATGGTTTCCCTTTCTAGTGATTTCTTCTTGCTGTTTAAGAGCTGTTGTTACTCAGGTACAGAGCTAACACCTGGACCCTGTTGCATCTGACACCAGCTATGTCTTTGAGGACGTGTAAAGCTCATTAGCTTGGTTTTCAACCTCAGATGTACTTAATTTGCATCAGCTATCCAGCACTCAGCCTGTCCAGTCAGCAAAACATCCTACTACCTAATCCTAACAGTGTTGTACCTACTGCAACATCTATTTTACTCTACTTAACCCAACCAATCAATAATGACAGCACTGAGAAGACATAAAGAAATGCCAGGTAATTAATTCTGAGGACCTTCTAAGTATTGCTACATAGAAAAGCCTTTTCTCCTATCCTTGATGTGTTAGGTTAATTTTTGTCTTGCTCAAAGGCTTCACAGATGAAGTTAGGACTTTGCAAGAGGGGCTAATGCAGACTTTCATACCACACTGAGACTTACAGGGAAGGGGAACTTTGAAGGGGGATTTGGGGTTGAAAAATGCTGAGTTTGCATATCCCTGTGTTCCTTATAGAAACAAGTCCTGTTGGCATCACGGGTCTTTAAAAGGAAGCTTCAGTGGAAAGTGTAACCCCTGGGTTTTCACTAGTTTAAGATGCCTGCAGAGACTGGGGAGAGGCAAATTTTCTTTCAGATGCTCCAGTATTCAAGACACAAAGCTCATGGAATGTTTTATTTATCTGGTAAAATGATGCACAATGATTTTTTGTGACTTTTGGTTTTTCTCTGTAAAATAAACACCTCTAGTAAAGAAGTCCAGTTCAACCAGGAGTGGGAAAAGTTTAGAAACACTGCTATGTTGTGTTTTATAGTAAAGCAGCACAAAACCCAATGGCAAAGAGTAGGTGGAAGATGATTTCTGCAAGAGAAACACAGACTAAATGTGAGTACTTCACTATCAGCTGCCTTCCACATTCTTTTCCCACCCCCATTAGTGCAACTCCATGTCCCTAATGTGGCTCTGTCACCATATCAAGTTTCAATAACTTGATATAACTTTAAGGGCTTTTTCAAGCCCTCTCCAAACAGAAATTATTTCAGACATCTCTGTTAACCCAGTGAGACATGTTTGTTCCTCTTTGGGAAGAGGGTGTGAAAGTAATAGAAGGTAATGTTAAGTATAGGAAGTTACTGGTATGACTTGAATGACCAGAATGAATGATGTGCCAAAACAAAGTGCATAATGTTGAGAAACAAAAATTTCTCAATTTTTCTCAATTTTTTAAAATATTTCCCTTTCTGTCAAATTTACCTGGTCTTCCTTTGAACAACTGTTTTTATGTTGACAGAGTCACTGTCCCCATACTTGAGACTGATATTTTAATACTTTGCTATTTACCTGAGAGTGTGTAAAATCTGGATATACCTTTGCCTGTATAAAATAAGAGAAAAAGATACATTGGGATGGCATACTTCAAACAGGACAAAGTGCATCATTGTGTTTTATAAAAGCAGAACAAATAGCATTTACCACATTTTGAAATTCTGGAAATTTCTTCCACTTGGTTTCGCTGTCTGAAGTTATAAAAGGATCTTTAGTTCTTTTATCTTCTAACAATGATGGGGTTTTATTAGTGCAACATACTGAATTGTAGTAATGCTGCTCTAGATGTATTTGTAATTTTAAGTTGGCTTTCAGGTTGGTGTGGCTGTAGCTGATGAGTCGATCTAAAAGGCTTTAGTGTAAACTTGATCTGGGCATACCTTATTCCAAGGACCTGTTTCCAAAGATGTGTTGGCTCCAGAGAATTAAACAAGCTTGGGGAAATATTCCTGGTGCCTCTGGGAGGCAGCAGTTAGTGAAATAGGCATTGCTTTGCTGTGAGAAAACCTGATTGCAATTCAATTTGTGTATCAGGAGGAGTGGGCACAAAGGGTTAACCTACTAGAGTTATGAATATGCTGAAGTATTAACCCACGGAGTAAAGAAAAGCTTCCCTGCTGCTCCTAAGCCTGATCTCTGTTCCTGTACTATTTATGAGCTTGTCTGGGCTGTTGCTGAGGTCAAATGAAGTATGAGCAGAGTTTACATTCCTAACTTGGTGTCTAAGTGGTTTGGCCACTTCTCATTAATACCAAATGGGTTCCTTCACTCACTTTGTCAATGAGGAATTTCCCTGGGCCCTTCTGCCACTGCCTCTGAGCCTGCAGGGCACCAACTTCTGTTTGAGACTCCTGCTGCCATGGGGGAGAGGGCTCTGGCAGAGGGCTCCTGATCCTCTGCTTGCTCCTCTGCTGTGAGACACTGGCTCCCATCCTCACTGCTTCCCAAAGGCAGAACCACCCCAGACACCCATCCACTTACTGCGTACAGAGATCTCTGCCACTAAAACACCTCCAGTTTGTTCCATGTGTTGTTTTCGTCTGTCACATATCTAAGAGATAAGAGGGAAAGCCACGTACACCAAAAAAATTAAAAATAGTTTTAAAAATTCTAAAAATCCAAGCTCTGTACTCATGCTTCCAACCAAGAAAATGAAATCTATGTCAATATTGCATATTTCCTAGGGATTTCTTTTTTTTTAATAATAGGGGTCTTTTGGTTCAGAAGAGATTTCAGGAGTCTTTCCAGTGCGTTTTCTGAGGCTTTTGGTGTGCCCCAGCCCTTACAATGACTGTTGGTGGCTGGAACCCCCATGGGCATCTGCTTACTAATCCCAGGTCCTCCTGGGCTGCCCTTTCCACCCTGCCTTATACAAAAACAAAACTCCTGTTAAGAAGAAAGGGGGGAGCTAAGCTTCATCCATTTAACCCATGACCTCTGTGAAGGCTTCTGTTGTTGTTTATTGCTAAGTATAATTGCTGCCCATTGGAGAGAAATAGGAAGCACAAAGTCCCTCCATGTAGTTCCTTTCCTATCCAGCACTAATGATGCCTGTCACCTGTCACAGCTGACAAGGTCAGCGTTGGAGACAGTGCTCTGTAGGTTAAAGGTCCTTGTCTGTCCCCGGACCTTTGCAGATCGCCAGCTGTGAGATTTTTTTTTTTTTTTTTTTTTTTTTTTAACAAACTCAGCATGTTGTTGTTCTGGTGGTGACTTGATTGTAAGCACGGACACCCCCCCAGCTTGGTTCAACCTTAATTCCTGCAGACCACCAGCTGCAGTTTTGGGTGGGAAGTGGTCTTGAGGGATGTAAACCTGATTGAACAATTATCCTGTACTGGAAGGCAAGGAGAGAATTCCCCCTGTGCCTGAAGTAATGATATAGATGTTTGTTAGTACTGCTAGAAAGACAGATATGAAGTACTGGCTTTGAGTTTTCTTTTCACCCAGGTCAGTAGCTGGCTAAAAAAGTTGAAGAAATCTTTAAACAACAAAATCTGAAGCCAGAGATTTTTTCTTTTCCCTTTGAAACTTAGAATTTCTAACAATGCAGTTTTATCTAATATGCAGGTTTTACACAAACTGGTGCCCCCTGCTTAGTGCTGAGGCTGGGTAGTAAACTGCTATCCTGATTTGGCTCCTGGGCAGAGAAAAGGTTTAGAAAGGAAAGTTGGTTTCACCAAGGTTGGTTCTTTCTATTCTCCAGCAAGAAATATTTGTGTCTGAAATAGCAGTATGTTGGCTGTGGAGTATTTTGGCCTTTCATTAGAGCTTAAATAAAATTCTACTTCATTTTATAGCAATGACACATTCATTGCATGGGAGAAAGAACAGTGAAGCTCTGACTCAGTGAAGGAAGAAGAGAGAAGTTTTTAAAGAAGGACATTTCAGGGATGTAATGGAGGTCTATGTAATTTAACTATTAGTAGCATCTCTCTTTAGTACATTTCCTTAAAACAACCCTTGGCCCTGCATCAGTTGGTATGAGCTCACCCCCCCTGCATGCCATAGAGCAGCCTCCCACATCCCACCTGAGGTCACAGAAACCTACTCTGTGCCCTCAGTTCCTACTCCTGTCACAATTTATGTATTTCATGCAGAATAGGATGGCTGCAAGTGCAGTAGCTTACTGCAGGATAGCAGGGAGGACCTACCCTATGAAAGAGGTCTGGGACATTTGGTTTGCTTAGTAATGCTGCCCCCAGGGTGCCCTTAGCACTGAGATATTTAGTGCAATGGAAAGAACCTCTTTCTCCTTTTTTCCAGGCTTTTGTTTAGGTATAGCCATTTGTCAGAGAGGACTGTAGTCTGGGATATTGTCAAGAACTGAGTTTTTGAAGTTCTACATTTAAAGAAGTGGCTCCCACTTTGCAGGCAGTGCCTGTGGGCTGCTGGAGGTCAGGGTGCAGTGCTGGCCACACACGTGGTGATGCTCAACCTACCGAAAGCTCCAGCACTGGCTCTGCACCCAGCATGCAGAGGGTCTTGACACCCTCTGTTTAAATTTATCACCACAGGTTTCTCTAGGAGGGAGGCCTTACCACTGGGCAGGAGAACTTCTCACTGTCACAGACGTGTGTCTCACAGTGCAGCCAGACCTTGGACAGCTTGGGGATGTTACGGAAGCGGAAGGCGTTGAACTGGAACGTCGCCCGGTTCGTTTTCCCGTTCTCGTGCACGAGGATGGAGGTGTCCGTGGCACACCTGTGTTGTACATGGAGAAGAAGAAGAAGTGTCAGAGCCTACATGGCTCATAGATGTGAGCTGATAGATGTGTTTGACTTGCTGTGGACCAGTTTCTCTTTTGCTCCCCTCACCCCACAGCTTTCTCTTGTCCTCAGGGCTGGGCAGAAGTGCTCCCCCAGGTCCCACCAGCACCTACCCCTTGGTGATCAGAGGCCAGTGGATCTGGTAGAAATACTCTGAGGAGGGAGTTGCCCAGCAGTTGTTGAGAACAACTTTGAACCTGGGGAGACACAGATCCCAGATTAGCAGGGAAGGTCCTGATTGTCATTTTATTAATTATTACTCCTTTTCATGGAATTATAAGGAACTGCTGGAGATCATCAACTTGAATCTCCCTGCCAAAGCAGGAATTTTGCCTACCTGTCACTTAAGCCCTTAGCTTCCACTCCAGCAAATATGTCAGAACCAATTTCTGATGTCTCAACGATGAAAGGGGCTTCTTTTATACTTGAAAACTTGGCATTCTTTGAAAGACAAAGAGAAAAGCATTATACATTACTAGTAACATGCAAAGCAAAGGCATGGGGCAACTTCAGACAGCTCTGGAGAGATGGACTTTAGAAGGCTGGGTTCTTGCTACGCGCATGCTCTAAATTCTACACCTTGTTGGAGGACTACTGGAAGCCCAAGGTAGTGTTTAAATTTATTTTTTGTTGTTAATTTTTGGCTTACAATGATAAAAAGAGACAGAATTTGGATTGTGGTATGTGTTATATCATAGTATGGGTGGTGAGCAAGCTTGCTGCTGTTTCTGGAACACCAGAGCTGGTGGGGGAAGCTGGTGGGAGTGAGATACTGGAGATGACTGTGTGGAATGCAGAAAGAGCTTTACAAGCTACAGTCATTCATCCACTAAAAAGAGAGATGTTAAAGTGGTGCAGTGTGTGATGTTCAGGTGAGAAAGTCTGGTTACAAATACACTGAAGTACCCACCTTAAATCCTGATGCTTTTTATTGCATAAGATCATAATGAAGCCAGACCAGCACTAAAGATTAACATGTTCAGTCTAGTGCTGGTTTTCTTAGTTAGACCTATCCAGGAGGATTCAGATATTTGTAGTTCTGGAGCTGCTAGGCTATCTTTTCATGCTGTTCTTTCTTGGTTCCCTGGTACTGATTTTCTTACGCATCTTGTCTCACCTATGTGAGGAGGTGGCTGTGAGGCACGACAGTATTCCCACTGCAACATCTAATAGACTGGCTGCACTGAAGTTAAGGCTCAAGGCTGTGTTTAGAGCAGTGATTCATAGCTGGTAAGTGCCCTGAAAATTTCTCATTTAACCAATGATTTCTCCCAAAAGGTAGAACTCGGAGAAGTACTGACATAAAACTCTAATTGGTCCCTTGTGCTAAAATGAGATGAACCTCTTCTTTCCCAAACTCTTGCTCTACACTGCTTTAGGGTATTAGGTTGCTTTTCTTCACAATGGGTTTCAGTGTTGAAGGTTTGATTTCCATCCAGGCTCCAGCCTTTAATGCTGTATCACAGACATTTGCTGTTACTGGTGTGTCACAGGCTAAAGGTCAGGAGAGATCCAAGTGTTTCCACTGGGTTACCCTGCAGCGTAGGCACTGCTTCTGGGTGAGGAAAGGGTACATGGACCATCTGAAGGCATGGCCCACCATAAGCAGAAGGCTGTGCCAGACAGTAGCCAAGATGAATAGGAAGGCAAAATAAATCTTTTATTTCCATTTTGCCAGAAAAAAGTATGGACGATTCTTTGAAATTATCCTTTACTCTCCAGTGAAAATATGAACTAAGTAAGAAACAACTGGTCTATTAGCTTTCTGAGCCTGTTCTGCACTTATGATCAGTGGGAAAAGCATTAATACAATTCAGCCATTCCCTCCTTTTCTCTTGGGATCTCCATGGCCATTAGAACAAAAGAGTCATTTGGCCAAATTAAAAAAAAAAACAACCCAAAACCCGAGATCCAATGCTCCTTGTCCATCATTTGGTTTTGTAGCCGTTCTGTCAGGGGTTGATAGGAGCAGTGTGGTGCATCCTCAGACCTTGCCAGTGTGGTATAGATCAGTAAAAAAGGCCATATGGACTTTCATGTGACTTCCCAGCACTGCCAAAATATGCAGTGATCAATTGGTACCTAAAATGCGGACTGTGGGAGGAGAAATTTCCATCAATCCACTTTGTGCTAGATACTCCTTCTACCAGACCAATAAATTTATCAGTGTATGTTAATAGTGCTTTTTCTAATTCTGCCTAAAGAGAGGTAACTTTGGTGCTCGTGACTGAGCTTTGATAGAAAAAAACCAAAATTCCAGCATGACCTAAAGGTCTCTGGGGAGCATGAAATATCTGTCAGGTCAGAGGACCAGAAAGCAAGAGAAGTACACAGAGCTATCTGTAGGGTATCTGTAGAGGTTATGTGATGCCTGCAGGTACACACTGCTCTTTGTGTGGGACTACAAACAAGTTTTGCATTTTCTTATAAAGCCTGTCAGCATGTTAGAAGTACAACTCTCAGCAGAAAAATCTGACTGATTTGGAGTTGATGTCTGCTGTGTTCAGTTTAAATATATCCCTTCTAATAACCCCCCTAATAGAAACGAGGAACCCTGCAACTCTCCCTGTAACTATCTGTCCCAGGCTTGTAATGTGCTCCATGACACATGCAGGTCAGGAGCAGTATCCCTTTTTTCCCAGTTTTTAGGCTGAAGCCCATGGAAGGTGAAGGCAAAAAGCTGGATGGCACTTACGGAGTAGAAGTTGAGGGACAACTGACTTTCAAATGAACCAGAGCTTCCATTCTTCACGTGGATGGTGGCCACCCTGGGGACATAACCAGATTTCTGTATAAGGGAGATGTGGTGCTGAAAATGGGATGAGGTGCACTCCCAGAAGAGGACATACCTCTGGTCAAAGGCAGCCTGGTTCACCAGGTAGTTGGCATTGTACGTGCAGGTGAAGGAGTAGTTCACAGGCTGACTCTTCACAATTATGGAGGTGTCATTGGAGACAATGGAGTTGTAGAAGTGATAAACGGGGTTCTTGAACTGTGGGTGGTGAGACAGAGACATGTAGGCAGGAGTGAATCCTCAGGGCATCAGGAACAATTCAGTCATTTCAAAGGTGAAGACTCAATCTGGTGACAAAACAACCATCCCCAAGGAAACATGGCTTTGTAGCTCTTTAGAAGTTGTGCTGTCTATAAATGTGTTCTGTGTAATAGAGGTGCAAATGGGTGAGCAACAAACAGACCAGTATCTCTAAGCCTGTGAGTATTTTGCCTGTAGATGCAAACCACAACTGTTTAATTCTTCTTTCTCCTTCTCCTTGTTTTCTCCTTCCATCAACACTTTAAGCCTACTCCAAGCTAAACCAAACAGGAGTCTCTCAAAAGAATCCAGCCTGTTTCTGAGTTCAGCTCAGAAATGTTGATCCTGATAGTCTTACCTCTGACTGTGTCCCACAGTAGGATTTGTTTTTAGGTGACAGGTCTGGGATTGTGAATTGGTAATATCCCGAATCGTGGATCCCATTGTAGCAAACTCCTCCCAGTGCCAGTTGATTAACCTCCCATCCATAAGGACACTCTGGAATTCTGGTAATGATGGTTTTAGGATAGCAGTAGACAAGAATTGCATCTGAAAGGAAAATAATACACCTAGAGTGATATTCAGTGGGGTTTTGCTTTCAAGAGGTGGGTGAGTCTTCACACCTACTTTCCATTGGGATTAAACTTCAGGGCTGTGCTGTGAAAGGTCCCCTAACATTTAGGTACAGCTTTAGGTACACCAAGCTGACCTTTGAGTTGTTAAATTTTGTCCTCATTGGAAGAGTTTGGCCTTTGCCTTCGAATCAATGCAGAACTTATGTAAATGTTTTATCTTACTGGAATAGCTGGTGAAGGAGTAGAGATGCTGCTAAGAAACCTGAAGTGAAAAATTTCAGCACTGAAATCCCACTGCAGAGCTGACTTTTCTAACACCACTGACCCTATAAAAATAACATTGGTGAAGTTGTTTGTTAGGCTTTGGTAGATGTGCAGCTTTTGCAGCAGTGTGAGATCTAGGCCACAATACATATTCTGCCCTTTGACTCCTGGCACTGGTATTGCCATGCCAATGTAAACTGAATTTTTGAAATTCTGGAGTTAAAGGCTAAGATCTCAAAATTAACTGAAAAGTCTAACCCTGTTAATAACAATAGTAAATGAATGGAAATCGTAGCCCTGCTTACAGCCACAGTTAATAGCAGGAATTGCCAATGCAATCCTGAATATTAAACACTGCAGCTTACATACTGGTTGCTTCATGGTAGCAGAATTGAACATTTTTCAAAGAGAATCAGTCAGTGTGAATTTCAAGGCCTGATGGGAATTTAAAGGGCAAATATTGACTAACCATTAGTGACCTGAAAATTGAGAAAGACTTCCAATTACCACTGTCAGAAAAAGCACACCCCACCTGGAATTATTCAATAATTTCTTTTAAAGCCCTTGGCACTCTCATTATTATGATAAAAGCCTGATGTTGCATGTCTGCATAAGGCTAGGGGATACTCAGGGAAAATACAACAGGGACCTCAGCAACTTACAGGTTTCTGATCAACAAACCTTCAGCATATGCAAGCTGACCCTGCTTTTGTTGGTGGTCAGGTTTGTAACTCCAGTGACTTTGCAACTATGAAAATTCCTGCAGTTCAGAAAAACTACTTGTACACATGAAGGTACTGAAATAAATGGCTAGAGAGTGAAATAATTCCAATTTACCATGAAGTTACTGGCAGGAGGCTGACACCAGCCACACACACACAAAAAGCAAACACTCTGTATTGAGACATATTCAAACACATTTCTGAAGCACATTTCTTAATTTTAGTGAATGCTGTGTTACAGGTTTGTCTGGTACCAGATAATTTGAGTCTCTGGGCAGACATCAGTCTACAATTAGGGCCTTAGCTTCAACGATTTTTGTTTTTCCTTGTTCAATATAGCATCGTGGCTCAGAAGTTCAGCCCAGCACTTCCATTCACCACTGATCATCTGACTGGAGTCAGTGAGACTAGAGCCCAGTTTGGGCAGCAAAGATCTGCTGCATCTGGCCTGTGCTGTCACAAATAATTTCTAATTGTTTTTTTCTTTGCCATCGTTGCCTCAGTTCTGCTTGTGCCTAACTTTATTGCACAGAGTTAAGCATATGCCTAATTCTTCATGGGGCTAGGACTCTTTGTGGTGCTTGCTTCACTGTGCTAGCTGAAAGCAGATCAGTAAAAGAAATGTAAGGAGTAGCTCTCCAGGATCCACTGCTTAACTTTCTGAGGAAAAATGGTTCCACTTTTGAATAGAAAAAAACCCCTTTGCCAGCTTGATTACAAGAGAAGATCATAAGAGACTTAGTTTATTTTACCTGCTTTATTTGGATTGCAAGGCCCCGCAAGAGCTTGAGCCAAGATGACCAGCAGATAAATAGTGAGAATCACCATTTCTTGCAATGATCTGAGGACACAAAGAATAAAAGCTGAAAACGTCTTTAAAATTAGAAATAAAATGCATTGGCTGCAGACCAAAAATTATAGCTCTTGTTAAACGTTTTCTTCTTGCAGAAAGAAACAAATAATGCTGCTGGTATTCTGTTGCCCACCTTAATTTCATCTACAGGACAAATATTCCCAAGATCAATATTATTGCTGAGTAACTACTGCAGCAATTTTATTATTTCATTTTAGTGGTGGCTTTGAAATACTGTAGGTTTTCTTTGTTCTGGTAAGGAGTGTAAACCTTACGTGTTACTATAACCAAATGAAACTGAAATCGTGGCATCTGAAAACTAGAAGAAATATTATGCCATAGCATATATATATTCTGCTTATAAATTTAGTGCTGAAACAATTCTCTGTGGTGAAAGTTATCCTGATCTCTATAATCTTACCTTCTTGAAGTTTGGTTTTGGTAAATTACACATTTTATCCTTTACAACTAAATACTGAGTTTGTAAAAGAACATACAGGGCAGTAATCTACATTTGCACTTCAGGCCTCTCATCAGCAAGCTCTGTCCCAGAGAGAGAAGCAGGTACAGCCTGTGGGACTGGGACTGGAGCTCTCATATTTTCCTTCTGTAGACACTCTTTAGTGCCTGTCCTCATATACACATCACTGAGCAGACTGTCAGAAGTAACAAATATCACTTAGGTAAAGAAAATAAACCAAAAAATCTTCCTGATTAAGTATTTCAAATGAAAACAACCAGTTTCAACATTTTCACTCAGCCTCTATTTCAAAATATGAAAGGCTCCTACAGTACATTTCAGTGACAGTTCCTTCTATTTATAATCCTATATATTTTATAAGAAATTAATTATTATACCTACGAGATAGGAATAGGCTGAGTTTTTCAGATTTTCATTCCGGTCTTATTCCAATCGCTGCGCCGTTGGCTCTTCCCAAGATTTCCTCTTTCAAATGAACTCAGCTGGTGTTATCTTTGCTTTATATAAGCAATCTTGTAAAAGGAGCCCATCTCTGGTTAAATCTCAACCTGCCAGTATTGTCCAGTGTGGGAAGGAAAAAAAAAGAGTTATAGAAAAGTAGTTCTCTTCCCCTAGATGGGAACTCTTGCTGTTATTTGATTTTTAAAAAGTCAGTTTATGGTGGCTTTTTACAACTCTTGAAAATAATTGAACAGAAACCTGCTGAAGGTATATCGTGGTGCAGCATTTTAATTTTCCAAGTTAATTAGGGGAATATAGAATTTCTGCAGAGCTGAAACAACAGTCGCCTTCTAGGAATTCAGTGAAAATGTATTTATAGGCATTTGGTGCCTGTCCTGAATGGCTTCTTGATAATGTCAAGACAAAAGTAAGTTCCACAGATGATATATACCAGCTTTGGGGTTGTTTTGTTCACATATGTTTTCTAAAAGTTCACAAGCATGTAAGTTTATGTAGGCTCTTCTTTAAACCTAAGTGTCATGATATATAATTATAATACATAATACTGTGTGCGTAAGACTATGTAATATACATTAATTATACATAATGTAAAATACATTCATTATGATAAAGAATATGTACACTTGGCCACTGCACAGAAAACTGAAACAAATTTGTTCTTCATATGACCATAAGTCATGTGGTTCCCATATGACAGTCTTGGTCAGCTGGTAAAATTTTCTGGTAACCTATTACATTCTGTTCTGTGCTTGCTTTCAGTGATAGGCCCAGAAAAAGGACTTGGGTACTCTACTGATATTTTACATACTTGCATAAAACATGTGGACCATAAAACAGTCTTGCTATGTCTGCTGGCCTGACCTCAACTTTGGGCACCTGTGTATCCACCCAGATCAGGGTGCTGTGGAATTACAGAGGCTCTGATCTCTGGCTTGAGTCAGAAAACACAGAGGATCTCACTGACCTTGCCTGGGAGATCCAGTCCTGCAGAACTCCTCAGAAATCCTAAAATAAGGAAGATTTAAACCTAGGTGTCCATTTTATACCCTGACCCCAAATTCTTCTGCAGGCTCTGTGGCCCAAATCTGTTGGTTTCCTAAGTTTACACAATGTGTAAACATCCACTTATTTTTGTCTTTCTGTGTGTGTGACTGGTCTGGAACCACAATCTGGGCTTTCTGGTGAGACATTATGGCCCTCCTTGTTATCAAGCATATATAAAGAAACAGGGGAGGCTTGCAGGAGGCAGGTTATTACTTTGGGCATGAGAAGGGCCTCACAATCTTGAACAAACTGATTCTTCAGGCTCAAGGGATCTTATTCAGCCCATGGCTTGGACTTGATCTCTCAGGTCTGCCCACATTGTGATGATTTGGAGAACAAGATATTTGATCAGGTATAGTGTAAATGCCTTGCTAAATATGATATAAGTGGTCAGCCTCACCATAACGTTAACAAACCATTTGAAACACAGATTAGCTTTGTTCTGATGATTTTTAGCAAATACTGTAATTACATTATCATTGCTGTAATGCTATAAGTTTCAGTGCAATTACTCCAAGATGGATCTAGTCCCATATTTTTGACAGTAAATAAATCTCTCACTATCTTCTCACAGAAAAGTTATCTCCACATACATAATACCCCTTTTAGGTGAAAGGTAGAAAATAGAATGAAATCCATGAAACAAATTTGGCAGAAGTGCCAGCTGGTGTATAGTAGTCCACATTTGCATAAGAAACAAGCACAAAGTGCACCTAAGTCAACCAGCATTTGATACTTGCCCTGATCAAAGGTGAAGGCTCAGGGAAGGGTTAGGTTTCTCTCAGTAATTGCACACACAGAAAAAGGAAAGCCATTAAATTGCAAAGCAGACCATTGAGGTTTGTTGTATTTCCCTGCCTCTTTCCAAGCCCACTGAATAATCTCAGCACTCTCAGTATCTGTAAAGATTTTGACAAAGAGCAAATGAAGGCCTTGTTGTGGATTTCACCTACAAGGGCAGCTTGTCTCTCCAGCTTTGTTCCTTGCATTTTGATGCAAAACTCTGCAAGTATCTCCTGTCTGGTTCTTAGAGAAGAAAACAGGTTCTGCTGTTTGTATGTGCAAAGGATATTGTGACATCCAGTTTTCATTGGTTTGGATAAAACAATAAACCAAAGAGCCCCTTAGCTTCATGTAAGGAATTGATGGGGTAATGAGGATCAGTGAAGATGTCTCATTGATACCAAGATGTGTGAGGTCTGGTGACATTTTCCTAGAGGCTGCAATGTGTTGATGATGGTGTTTCCAATCACAAAAACCTGGCATAGGTGTCTGAGATAAGGGGTGCATTTACTCCACTGGCTGGATCTGGAAGCATGTGGCAACTGCTTTGTGTTGGTAACTGGTTTGTGTTGGGCCTGATCCAAGCTAATGGGTCCCGTTGGAAAGGCAGCACTGTGCTGGTCCAGTCAGACTTGCCCTAGATCCTGAGTCTACAGTGAGCTGTGCTGTGTAGACTCATTGCCTTGAGAAATAAATACCCTATGAACTTCAGCATTATTTTGCCTTTTACAGAACAAATGCCTTTCCAATAGTTACTCATGGCACATGGCTGGTCACTCACTTCAGCATGTGGTTGAGTCACCACCCCTGGAGATATTTTAAAGAGTATAGATGTGGCACTTAGGGAATAGTTTAGTGGTGTAGTTGGGAGCCGTAGGTTTATGGTTGGAATTGATCTTAAAGGTCTCTTCCAGACTAAATGATTTTACTCTATGATGTTTCAGCCTCATGAGCAGACAACAGAATCATGCAGGTGTGTAACAGAGCTCCTGGCACCCACAGATACCCTGCACCCTAGGTCTCCAGGTAGCTGACATTCTTCAAACAACTCAGAAACAGAAGAAATCAGAGCAAACTGTGTTTGTGGAAAAGGGAATCACATGAAAATCAGAGGTGGAGGTTTGGGTCAGCAAAAGAGACAGTCTTCTGCTGTACACTCCCCTGTGCATCACCTGTCTGTCTTGCCTACGCAACGCTGAATCATATTTTTCAGCAGTCACCTGCAGCCATGTGCTTGGCCAGACAGTGCTGCTGTCAGTATCTGTAACTGCTGGGGTGTGCTTGAGCACAGACTTTTAGCTGAAGAAGAATTCTCTTGTCATTTCTCTTGTTCCAGGCATTTACAGAGGAGTTTACAACAGCAGAGCTTGCCAAGCACAGAACTGTGGCTGAAGTAAATAATCAGATTTCAAGTTCCTTTGAATGCCTCATCCCGTTGCTGTTTAGTTTTGCCAGCGTATTCAGATGAAT
Organism: Heliangelus exortis; assembly: GCF_036169615.1. Classification (NCBI taxonomy): domain Eukaryota; kingdom Metazoa; phylum Chordata; class Aves; order Apodiformes; family Trochilidae; genus Heliangelus; species Heliangelus exortis. The sequence goes on along the minus strand of NC_092428.1, from coordinate 25,790,259 downwards.
ATTCTTTGGAAGCTTGTCCGACAAAGTTCTGCCTGGAATTCACTACTCTTGGAACAAAACATCAATTTCCAGCTGAGTTTCCTTGAAGCCTTTGTGTAGGTAAGTGTTTTGTTTGGTGTATTTTTTTGTGATCTGTCTTGGAGCTAGCTAATTATGCAGGATAAGGATTCCAGGCTTGATTTAATAAAAACATGAGACATGTAAAAACAGGACCAGAACTGATGACTTACACTGGTCACATGAGACCACAACCATCCTTGGACTGCCACCTTCTGGAGATGCCTAAACTTGCCAGACGCTTGCTTCATTTGCCTGAATGAGTCATATATTGTATTAAAAAGTGCTGTAAAGTGGCCAAGATATCTGCAGCTGTGACACAAGACCTCTAGGAGACTCATGTGCTTTTGGAGTGGCATCTGGAAGCCAGGCAGAATGCTCAAGGACATCTCAAATGGCACTGTCTGTCTGTGTGTGGGCACCTCAATTGAAAATGAGGCACACTCCTCTGGTTGGCTTGATATTAGTCTTTTTTTTAGCCTTGGAAGTCTGAGCACTCCCGCGTGCTCTGTGGCACATTTGTTGGAAGACCCTCAAAGTGTTCACTAAGTACCCAAGAGTGGCTACCAGATAGAAGTTACAGCATTTCTGGGGAAAAATAACTTTGAATTCTACAAGTGGGGACAACTGTATCTGAATCTTCCATAGCCCTGGTCAAGGGCTCTGACCACCCAGCCTGTCTCCTCCAGCTGCCCTTTGAAGAGAGCACAGCTCTGGCTGCTGTTCTCAGCTGCAACCAGTGCTGCTGTCCCACTTGGGATGTGTCACAGCAGAACTGCAGGCATTTTCTGCTGAGGATACATGGATTAAGTGTTTTGTAGTGGCATGGTGTTGCTGGGGAATTGCATTCTGGAATCACCTGAATGTGGCCTAAATGGCTTCTGAGGTGCTTAAGTGCTTTTTTGGATCTCAACCATGCTGTCCTGTATAACACCTTGTAAAACTTTTAGTTCTTGTTATCTCAACAACAGGTCTTGATCTCTTGGCAGCGTGGGCAGGGGATGGAGGGGGGAGGATTTTAAGAGGAAGGTGAGAAAGAAGGTAGAATGGAGTCTTTGTGTCCTTCATTAGTTCAGTCTTCTCAAGTTGGCAGCTGGGTCTGACACAGTAACCATTGCTCTTCTTGTTCCAGTGATGCTCTTTCCTGTTATCCCCACTGCTGCTGGGAGGGTTGCAGCAGTGTTTCTTAGCTTGGGTTGGGGGATGTCACTGCAACTGTGAGAAAGTCTGGAGCAGCTGCCCAATTCCTGGTCCTGATGCATTGGCCATAAATAATGCTGTTCACTCAGCCTACATGCCTTGCTACACAAGAACTGACAAAAAAAGGACTGCACTGCAGTGGGTAACGTAAAAATTATTAAAGGCAAATTATTCCTCTGCTGTCCCTCAGTGGCAATACCATTGACAGCTGATGAACTGGGCTCAAATGTAGTCTTCTTATTTAAAAAATATTTATATTAATAAAGCAAAGAAAAATGCAGTGGCAAACCAATAAAGAAATTCCAGAAGCAGGAGGAATGCAGCATTATTATAAAGGACTTGATTGCCACCTAGCTTGGAACTGCCTCTCTCCTTTCATGTTCCCAAGCCTGGAAGCCTTTCCTCAGATTCTCAGACTCTTTTGACCTAGAAGCCTGAAGTACTCCTGCTCTCTCCATAACATGTGGACCCTTAGCTGAGCTATAGACACCGTCTCCAGCTTCCTGATTACCTGATGGCCTGAGCCAGATGAATTATGAACCTTCTTTGGGGCATCCAGGTAGGATTGCACACATAAAGGACTGGTAAAAATCAGGTTCTAGAAATGCCCACTGTAATTCCTACCCTGTGAAGAGTTAAGATCAGTCATTTTACCTGTGAAATAATCTTTCAGTATCTCTAGTGCTGCCCTCTGAAATAAAGCACAGCTCTCTGCACTCCTGTCGATAGCAGCTGCTGATTAAAATCACAGTCTGGTTTCTTGAGCTACATAATCCTTCTAGTTATTCTTAGACCTACTTTTCCTAGCACACTGTATCCATTATCCTAGTGTTGTCTCCGTTTTTATAAGTTTGTGATTTTTCAGCAGACTGATAGCATCATGCTTGGAGACAGTCTCTCTCTCTGTGAAAGGGCTCTGTTCATTATAAAGAATTACATTGCTTTGAGAGCTACATGGATCAAACTTAACCATATTAATTAGGTTGTGCTGTGCTTGTAAAGTGATAATAATAATGCTTATCACAATCCTAGTACCATTATCTCTATTTTGCAGATAATGGAACTGAGCCACGGGGAGGCAAAGCCAAAGGTATAGGGCCCTTGAGCTGGCCTGCCTGCTCTTATTTCCCCTCTGTCTTTCAAACACTAAGCAGCTTGGAGAAGAAGCTATCCAAGCAAAAGCTTTGGCTGGGTCTGTCCTGTGAATTAGAAAATCTTTCTGGTGAGCTGCAGGATGATTGTCTGCACTGTCATGCCTTGTTTTCTGGAAACACAGAACTCCCGTTTCCTTCAAGGGCTATTTTGCTGCCCAAAGTCCTAAATTCCCCCTTGTCAGTTTACCATTCACACAGGACCTTGTGCCCTATTAATAGTGATTTGATGACTCACAGTCCATCACCAATTGAGTGGCTCAGTGGATTTTCCCCTCCTGATGCCAGAAACAAAGTTTTTCTTCCCATTTTGTCAGTACATAGTCTTTAGAGCATTCAGCCTCCAAAAAAAAAAAAAACCCAAAAAACCTTCCCATAAATAACAGACCAAATTTCAGACCAGTTAAAGGATAAACTTTTCTTCAAATTGCACCACCACAACAATGATGATATGCATTGAGACGGGGCTTTCAATTCACCATCCTTTTAGTAGCAGAGAGGTGTTACAGGCTTCATGTAGTGGGATGAAGGAGAGCAATGAAGGAGACTTTTCAGACTCTTAGGTATTCAGCACTTATTAATTTAGGACTCAACCAATTGCAAAGAAACAATAGACATTCCTTTTTTAGCTGGCTTTTTGAAGTTATACTAAATACAAGAGTATGTATATACTGCCCATATACAGCTCTTGGGAGATTTTCACAGGTCCTCTCTGCTGGCCAGGTTTGAGAAAGCTGACACCTTTTTTGCTGCTGGGCTGTAGCTGCTGTAGCACTGATTCACTCCAAATCAATTTGATCATCCTGTGGGACGATCATAAATACTATTTGCTAGCTTTTAAAATTCCTGTTTCTCTCTTCTAGTGTGGCTCACAGTAATGCAATTGGATGAAGTATGCACTCTGCAGAAAGTGATCATTTCAGTCTGAAGTAGCTAAACAGAGCACTGTGGCCATTTGCAAAATGTTTGCAATTTTAATACACCAGAGACATTCATGTCATATTTCCTGCAAGCTATTTCAGAAAGTATGACCTTGCAGTTCTCTTCTCCTACGAAAATCCCTCAGGAGTACAATGATCTGATTACCTTCTGAGGGATTCACAGGGTTGTTGTCCTCAGAACCCCACTCTAGCTCCAAGTAGTGAATTCTCTAGGACAGGCTGTGCTGAAGACTCTCCATTGATTATGCTGCTAATGACGCAGGAGCCTCTGCTGCTGTTTGTTTATTCTGGAGATAGCTAAAATTAGAAGCTGACCCTATGTTCCTGATTAATTTTAAAGGCAAAAATACAACTTACTGATTGGGTTTATTTTTCTGAAAATACAGTCTCTAATGCCAAAGCTTAGAAGGTGTTTTCCTTGACTTGTTAGTCAGTTCTTAAATTGTTTTAGTCAGTTCTGAAAATGTAAGCGGATTTTGGAGTATTCTGATACACCTTGCTGGAAACCCTTTGGAAAAAAGGATGTAGTTGGTATTATTTAGCATATATAAAGTCAATGAGTATGAATGTGTACAAGATGCAGCGAAGAGAATGTATTCTAGGTTTGCAATGTTAATTTCAGGCTCACGGAAACCTTTACACAAGTTTAACTCCAGACACCAACTGGCCAGGAGATGGTGTTAGTGGTGTACTATAAACAGACAACACATGACACAGAAAAGCAAAGTTACTCACACACTCATAGGAAATCTGGTGAAGACATTTCACCCTCCTCTGGGTGTTTCTCCAGCTCTTGGACCTTTCAATGGCCCATTCTGATGATTTGCATTATCCATAATAAGTTTAATTCAGTGTTGCTGTTTCAATGACAAGCAACCAATGATAAAAATGCAAACAGAATTTCCTTGAAATAATTTCTTTGGGTATACATTAATTAATTTATAATGTAGACAATTTATTGTCAGGTGATTTAAAACAGAATAGATAACTCGAGCATAGAAAATGTGAGTGGAATAAGTTCCTTCATCTAAGTTCCTTCATCTAAGTTCCATCATCCAGACATTTCTGACTTCTCTTCCAAGCTCTAATTTGTGGCTAGCAACAAGTAGTTTAGAAAGATGTTCCTCTCCAGGACATCAAATGCTACACGTTTCCTTCCTCCCTCAACTCTTGTCAGGAGATAACTCTGCTGAGATCCCCAGTTACAGAGTGATCTAAGACATTTCATTCTCCTATCAGAGTTTTAAATCCCCATGCCAGCTCATTTCCCTTCTTTCTACTCATCATCTTCCTCCTGTAGTTGCAACCCTTTACTTTCTGCCTGGTGTGCCACTAACACCACATTGTCTGCAGCTGTGGCTCTGTCATGCCACCTTCTGGTTTTGTGGGCTGGCTTCTCACCTTCACACCTCCTTAACATTTCCCTTCCCACCATCCTTCTGTTTGGTTACAGCTTTCATTGAGCTCAGCAAACCTTGGAGCTCACCCAGTCTCCTTCACTTCATGATTTTGCCCATGTTACCTAAATATGTGTCTGCATGAGATTTTGTTTGCAAATCTTTTCTTCCAAGGCTCCCTGACTTTGTGCAGGGTTTCAGTAGTGGTTTCCTGCTTGCTCTTCTGCCTTTGCTCCTCTCCTGGGGATTATTCCATCAGCCAGGAAAGGCTCTGTGGGCAGCAGATGATACTGAGCAGTCGATGGTGGTTAACTTACACAGTTCCTTGGCATCAGGCTGCTGCTATGATCCCAGGTTATCCATGCATGGTTTTGCATTTTATCAGCTATTTTAATCAATACCATCCAAAGAGAAAGAAATAAAGGCTCTTGTGCTGCCTCTTCCTGTGCAGTTGTTGTCAGCCTGGACCTTTTTCGCCTGACTATGCTCCCTTGAATTGAAGTAAGGAGGCCAGGTACAGCCTGAGTTTTGCTGCTTAGAGGCTCCAGCAGCTCGAAGGAGAAATAAGGAAAGAGTACCTTGATATTTCATTGCTTTGCCTTCTTCAGGGAGGTTTCCATGGCTCAGCATGCAAGGCATCTGCCTCAGCCTTGCCCGATGCATGGACTGTTCTTGCCTCTCATTTTGCACAGAGCACACAAGAAGGGGCAGCTCCTCTTGTCCTCTTAGTTTTCATTTGTCTGTCCATGCCAAAGTCTGAGACATCCCAACTGGTGGGTTTTATAGTTCTTGTGCAGGGATATGCCCTGGTATTTGTATCTAAATGCTGTATATAGCCATGTTACAACAGCAATTATCTTCTAGATTTAACATACTGGACAAAGTGTCCCAGGTGGTCTGGGAGAAGAGCCATTGGGATTCAAGGCCACAGAGACCAATGAGGCTGATGATTTATTTATGTGATTGACTGTTGTGATGGTAACAGCTATTGCCATTTGGCTAGAATGCTCTAAGTTTTTATTTATTTATTTATTTTAATTACATAGCTATTCTATTAAAAAACTTCCTGTTTGTGGTCAGATATCTTAACTCTAGGGAGTCTTGGCACCTGAATACCTTTACAATTTTTGCTCTAATTGATTTAGATGGCTAATTCATATTTTCAAAAGAAGTTATTCAAGAGTCTAAATCTAGTGATTTTCAGGGTTGCAAAACTGATTGTCCCCGTGCCATTATTATTGTGCATTGGAAGCTTCTCTGTCTATATTTGCCAAATAAATCTATTGCACTTTGAGTTTCACGCAGAACAGCTTTTTAAAATATAACTCCTATCTTTCACAAAGTACCTTTCCCAATGAAGCAACTTTGCCTGCAGTGTTACTGCTTTACAGTGAGCTGAGACTGTTCTTCATCCTGCAAGTACAGGGCAGCTCCATCATTTCTGAGGGCTATTTATATTTATTGCTCTGGGAATACTGGCAGAGAGGGTCACTCAGAAAAGTGATACTCACTCTGAATATGATCTGTTGCCCTTATTTCAAAATGAGAGCTGGTAAGGAGATATTGCTTCACTCCATCAGCAGAGTATATCTATAGGATACAATCAATATTTCCATAGAGCCCATTATTTCAACTTTTCATCCAAATTCTGCAGAGAATGTCTGTGAAAATATCGTGGTGTTCTTCAGGATGGAAGTTCTGAAATTTGATCAATTGTGCAGAAAAAGCAGGAAGCACTTCTTTGGGAAAGTTTTCTGTCCCCCAGAATTCTCTGAAGTCTTTTCTCCCAGTAATTATATAGGCTGCAATTTTTACTTAGGAAGGGTGGAGGGGAAAATCTGCTTGTTCAGTATGTTTCTTTTAAGACTAGTCTTTTAGAGATTGAAAAGGCCTGAGTGTGTGAGGGAAATTGAGTTTGAATACAAAGGGCAGTTAATGAAGAATTGGAAATTTGTATATAAGAAATGAGAGAAAGAAGAAAACAGGGTGGTTTGTGTCCATATATATGGAATTCTAAGGAAAACAGCATCAGAATTCAGGAAATATTTCGTCAGTGGTTTGCCCATACCCACAGCACAAGCTTAGTAAATAAGTGACTACCCAAGGTAAGGATGCCAAAACAGGAACACTTTTAACAGGCTACTGACTGTTATTATTTTAAATAGGCTTTGTATCCTTATGCTTCTCTTAGATATATAATGTTAAGAAATACCTTGGGTGTCACAGCATTATATTTTGTTCAAATATTTCCTTATTTTCACAAGGCTATCTTTGAGATAAGGAAGCTGTTGATTACAGTTTCATTTAATTACTACAGGTAAAATGGACTTCAGGAAATTACTATCCTCACTCTAGCAGGGATTTCTGTTGCTGTAGTGATGATGTTTTTCAGACACTGTTTTGGAAAAAAATTCTAGGGTTATCATTAATATATAATTATGATAATGAACTATGATGGCTTTAGTTTGCCTTCCTGTAATGCCAATGTATATCTGAAATAAGATAAGAGTCCTTAGGTGACATTTACAGTGATTATATTAATTAGAGAGGTCTTAGGGTAGCATTACCACTTTATAGCCCTTGGACTGACTATTTTAATAGTCCATATGCAGGGACAATACTTCAACTTATTTTGGTGAATAGGAACCATCACAGTGGCCTGGGAAGAGGATGGCTTTAACTGGACTATGAGTGCACCTTTGACTGAGAAAAGTGGAACCCATGTCCAGTACCCAAAAAGACCAGTTTCAGGGCATGTCAGCCTTTATTTTCTTGTGCAAATCTCTTGACTGTGAAACAAATTTCTGAGAATCTGGAAGAAATTCGGGAAATAAAAAAAATTTTGCATAAGCTCTCCCCATCCATTGCTGTGTCAGTGCCTGAGTAACAGTACTTGTCTCTGCAACCATAACTCTCCTGATTTTGCTTTTTGCTTTCTTTCAGTGCACATACTTATTGAACTTAACATTGTTAACTGCATCCATTCAGAATGCCATTGCAGTGAGGAGTCCTCTTGGTTTTGTATTGTATTGGCCAGTTCTTTTTGTCACTTTTATGGAGCGTATGGGCACTTATCTACAAACAAAATACATTATAATTTCCTAATGAGTCCATTTTTTTGCTCATTTCCCTCTTGCTGATGGTGTTAAAAAGACTGCAGGATTGACATCCATGTTACAGTTGGCTCAATTCTCAATTGCTTTGGTAACACTTCAATCACAGCTAAAACACAGTCTGGTTTATGAAAGGCAGAAGAAAGAAAACTACAGAGCTTGGGTTAGAGAAGGGGTGAAGAGTGATATGTGTACATGTGAAGAATTAGGGTGTCAAAGTAAGCTGGATAATTGTAGAGTGGTCTGGTAAACTCCAAGGTAGAACTAAATTCAGGTTGTGTGCAGATTCTGGTAACTCAAGACATTAAATTTTTTTACTTGTAGAAAAGGAATATGATTTTCTTTAATCATTGTGGAAAGCTCTGAGAGGCAGAGATGAAGGAGAAAGAGGCAAGCTGCTCAGTCCAGGCACTAATTAGGCCCAAGGTCTCTTGAAGAAGTTAATGAGTTTCTAAATAGCCAACTAGGATGGAAGGGACCGGAAGAATAGTCAAGCTCCACATCCTGCTTTAATTTTGCCCTAAAGTGAGAGATACCTTTAGGGGATCAAGACAATGTTTTGTGGTTAAAAGTCTTCTACTAGGAAGCATCTGCTTCTGATGTGAAAATTTTTTCTTACACAATGCAAAGGGAAAATGTAAACATATTTTTAGTCTCTCAAGACTGGTGATGATTTACATGAGTAATACTTGAGCCTTACTGCAGTGCTCAGGACAGGACTGATTTTCACTGATTTTAGCTGTTGTGGTCTCCCTGACCCTGCCTTTGGCTGTGCTTCTAAAAGCATCTGGCATGACTGCTCTTGTTTGCATTTCTCCCCCATCTTTGTATGCCAGATAACTTTTGTCATCTTCCTGACCTTGCTGGGTAAACATTGCACTAAGGCAGCTTTTGCATAGCATTCATTTGGTTTTGAAAAATATCAAAAGGCAAAAGAAATGCAAGCAGGTAAGTGAATGAGAAAAAAGAAGAAATAAGATGGGAGGCCAAATTAGCACAAAACTGGGGGAGAGGGGAAGATATGTACTTAGGACTGGAGAGAAAATGACTGTGGAGGGGTGTGGGCTCTTCTTCAGTGTGTGGATGCTGCTATGCAGATTTATTACCCCGAGTCAGGAGAGAGGTGCATGTCTGCTGGCATGAGTTGTGGATGTTAAGTGCATCCAGTGGCTCAGCACCCACCTGCTGATACATGAATCAACAGTGAGGATTTGCTCACTCAGGTCTGCAGCTCTCTAGAAGGGTCTGGTTGCTCTGCACCACTTGCACAGTGGACCTGACTTCATCAGTTTTATTCCCCACAAAACTCCGTGCTACTCATGTCTGGTTTATATTTAATATCAGGCATGGGTAAAGTACTAAGTAAAATACTTTATCTGCTATAAGATTCCCTTTTATTTTTTTCCACTGCCTTACCACTTGTTGGGACTGCATTAGAGAAGACCAATGCATTCCTTTCCAGTTTGAAATGTTTGTCATTCCTGTAGTGGCTCATGTCTGACTCACATCTTTTCTAATCACTGGAAAAGAAACATTAATATAGCAACACGCAATTAAAACAAACCAGAATCTGTTTGGCACATACAACCAATTGAGTGTGACTGCAGGGCTGTAATTAACCATGCAGTGTTTGGAAGCATTTTGTGTTCACTACCTGCCTCCCCCACACTGAATTTCTACTCCTTGTGTTGTTCTTACAGTATGGGCAAGGAGGAAAAAGCAAGGCTCAGAACTGAGACGTTTCTTGAGACCTCCTGTGGTGTGGTGGCATCTCTTCTGCTGTTCTTCTAGAATCAATGAATGGTGGTGGCATAAGTTTTATAATCTCAACATTAAAGGCACTGGTTATTTCCAAAGCAAATTGCCTGTCACCTTCTTTTTGGAAAAAAACTAACTCTCTCTCACCTTTAAAATAGGTAGCTTACAGATTATGTTCTGCTTTTATGTGATAGCAGTTGTTTTATAATAGATGTAATAGTATAAAGACACTGCTTTACTTCTTTCATGTTAATCATTCTCTGTAACTGCTTCTGGTTAATAGTCTTTGGCTCAGGACTCTGGTTAGTGGGCAAAATACATCAGTGCCAGCACCTATATAAACTGATTATCTGAACAGGATATAGCTGACTGTATGGGCATAATGTCATGAACTTCAATATTGTTCCCTTTAAATTGGCCTATGAAAGGGAATTGCCAGTGAGTCATAGGTTATTTGCACATTATTACTATTCAGAACCTGGTGCCAAGGAAACTGATTTATTCTCTGTTATTAATGTCTTATTCATTACATTGTGCAACAGATCAATTCCAAACATAAATACATGGAGTAGTCCATAGATAAGAATAAATGCTGTTACCTTGAAGTAGGTACATGCTAAATGCTAGCCCTGGGACTTGGAACTCTTGGGTAGTTTCTTTGGAATTTTTATATTCTGTTACTAGCACTTGGGTGTAATTTTTTACATTTGTCTGCTTCCTTTTTTATTTCAACTTTGAAAAAATTACGTGAACATTTTGGACTTTGTTCTGAAAGTCACCATACTCACTGGGGGGCTCGTATGTGTTTGAACTCTGGGTGTTCTTGACAGTGGCATCAACCTTTGGGAGGACGAAGCTTCACCTCAACTTTCCCACCAGGATTCAGCAGTCAAGGTATGTTTATTTTTGTACTGGTAATATTTTGTTAGGTGTAGAAGGCAGAACCACTCTGAGCTATTATGTAGCACATATTGCTGTTTCTTCCACATCTTTGTGTTCAGACTGAAGGCACTCTAGGAACTTTGGTGTAGTACAAATCCTCTTTCCAGGCCTCTCTGTCCCGTTCAGTAGGGATTTCTGCTCTTCTCTCCTAAGCCTCACTCAGTGATTTACAGAATGTTTTCTGTAAAACAACTTTCTGATCCAATTTGAGACTGCTCATAACCAAATCCCACTGCTGGTTTTAATGGTCCTCAGGCAGTGCTGGTAGGCTTGGTCATTAAGAAGAAGATTCTTCTATCTGTTTTACAGAAAAGTAGCCAGCATCTCATGCGGTCCTGCACTTACTGAGACTTTTTTTACAATTTCTAGTTTTTCCTCATTTCCACAGTCACTCTCTGGGCTGTATCTAAGCAGGGCTCTGGGGACAGGGAACAGTCCTTGGGTACAAACCAGCAGTGTGATCACAGACACGAGTATCACCCTGTGCCTTTGGCTGCCCTTCAGCCTCTGCCTTGTATTTTTAGCTTCTAGACTCCTTAGTGGATGAATTGTGTCTTCTTACTATATTTGTAGCACATTTAGCATAGTGGGTGAATTAGCAGTTCTGTCCATTCCACCTATTGTCTGTACTAAAAAGTAAATATTAAAAATTAATTCCTTAATTGTGATAAAGGTAGAATTGTACATCCCAACCCGGACATGACAAGACAGACTTGTTTAAGGGAACTTGTTTGAACTGGCATCCCAGCTTGGATGTCTTTGTCACTCAAACAGGTGCTTTGAATCACAAATCTCCTCAAGTCCAAGCTGGCATTTATTCCTGTTCAATGCCAGATCCTTTTGCTTGGAATAGCAGAGCAAACCATGCAACCTGGAAACTGTGCTGGCGAGCATATTTAATCATACATCAGCAGATTACCTATAATTAGCTCCATCACAGCTAGATCCTATGAGATCTTCAGTGGGAGGATAATGTCTGCTCCAAGAGTTGAAGCAGCCCTGCAGGGAAGATGGCAGCCCAGCTGCAAAGTACTGCTGGAACAGATTTTTGTTAAAGATTTTGATGATCAGTCTGAAATGATTTCTAGATTCATATTTCAAAGTCCAGGTTTTAACTTCCTTGAGCTGTTCCAATGGGAAACTACAGCTATGTCAGAGCTTCATGTCAGTCCTGTTCATCTATGTAAACTCTTCTTACTGTCAAGATTTGGCAACTGGAATGAAGTTTACTAGAAGTAAACCACTAGAAGTCAGTGGTTTGTCTATATTGGGGCTACTCACCTCAAGCTAATTTTGTGTTTGGTTAAGAGCAATGCATCTGAATGTGTGAGACTTTGGGATCAGATGAGCAACCCCTAGAGATGAGTGTTTATTTCCAGAGAGAGATACAGGTATAGATGCCTGTGCTTAGCTGGATGAAACTCACCCACTACATTTCTCCTTCAGTGCAGTTCAATTTTTCCTTAGCCTCTCAGGAATCTCTCAGAATTAGCAGGATTAAGCAGGATTTAGGATGATTTTTCCTATGTTGTAGGAGGCACAGAGAAAGCAAACAGAAAAGCAGGGTGTGTCAAGTAATTCATATAACTTGTTTAGACCTGCAAGTTCATTCCAGTTTCATGCTATTAATGTTTTTTTAAAAAAACCCTGCAAATTACTATCCCTTCTGAAGGTATTAGACCAACTCCTGCCTCCTTGGAGACCTTGAAGATCTAGCACATGGCCAGAGAGAGAATCACAGCTCCTCTTGGGATTGAGCTGGGGTTACAAAACTGTGATCACGATATATGCAATGTTGTCCCAGGTGATTGACTCCTCTAGATAAAGAACCCATAATTGTTTCCAATGTTGCTATTTCAGATTTTCCAACCTGATTAGCACCGTATCTATTTTCACTCATCTGAATATCTAGTATCTAGTTTCAGTCTTCTTATACACTGTCATATCAGCAACTGGATTTTCCTGAATATTGGTATCAAATAAACTAAGTTGTTGTTGGGATGTATTTAAAAAGACTGAAAAATGAATATTCTGATTTGGAGTGAGCTGCCTATGCCCTCCTTTCATAACTGTCAAAGTTGCATCAGGATTGCTTTTTGTGACTTGATAATCAAAATTGAATGTAAAAAAATTTGAAGCAAGGATGTATATCTGAGGATGAGAGTAAAGGTCAATAATACAGGAATAAAGTCAGGAAAGATAAATGGAGACATATTTGGGTGGCTATGTAGAAAACAAAGAAAAAATTCCATAATAAAAAGATGAATGAGGGACAAAGGCAAGTTAGAAGTTGGATCCTTAAAGTGGAAATAGATCAAATAGCAGATAATAAGAAAATTAAATTATTCAAGGCTTTCCATCTGATAGTTAGTTGTGTCTAGAAGTTTAGCAAAATGAATTCTGTGTGTGGTAACAGCTTTAGTCAGAATACAGAACAGGCTTTTTCAGTATTACTATACATGCTATTTTAAAACATATTGTTTCTTCAATAGGAAGAAACAAAATATGAAAATCTGCTCTATCTGAGGAGTTAGAAAAAGCATTCATTGAGTTGTTAGTTATATGTGGTAGTTGTGGCAAATGGAAAGACAGAGCACACTTCAGCCTCCTCAGCATCATCCACCACTAGATTTCCATCTCCACCAAAGAGTCAGCAGTGCACCTGCTTTTTCCTTGCTCTCAGTCATGTATAGATTTCTTTCTTATTGCCTTTTTTATATACTTGATTCTGAAATCTTATTCTTTCCAATATGCAAATCCCGGGGTTGAAATGGAAATTCTGAAGGCCTGTCAGGAACGTTTAGTCATGCTGGTGGAAAAATGTGACAACTCCTCCTAGCTTGCATTTTGCCCTATTGCCTCTCCATGGCAGGTGCTGGTTTGAAGCCCAGCACAACAGCAGCTACCAGCTCATCCTCATTGCTGGGGAAAGGAATCTTCTGTATATTGCTGTTACATTTATGTTGAATGCTTGTAGATTTTTGTTATTCCCACTGCTGGATAGTTAAACTGTATGCATCTGTGTGAGCCTGCCATTAAGAGAACTGAAACCACACATGCATAATCAGTTGGAAATTAATTTCCAGTCTTGCACCGTGGCTCCTGTGATTAATACATATGTCACAGACCTCTTCAGCATCTCTGAGATTCTTCTCCTGAGAGGAGGCTGTTCAGCCGAACAAATGTTTGAGGGTCAGGACTTGAATTTATATTATCTATTAACATTTTTCTGGTGCAAACTGTCCTCTATGGCTGAGCTTACTGGAAATATGCTTATATGCAATGCTGTCTCTGGAAAGGGAACAAAAGTTAGGCTCTATTCATAGATCTATCCAAAGATTTTTGCGAGAGGAAAACTGAAATGCTTGTCTGATCAGAAATAACACTGCAGAGACGTTTTGGTTCCTTCTATCTCAGTCAAAAATCTCTCAAGATGGACTGTTCAGGCCAGATGTTGCAGAACATACAATCATAGAATTATAGAATTGGCTGGGTTGGAAGGGACCTCAGAGATCATCAAGTCCAACCCTTGATCCACTACAGCTGCAGTTCCCAGCCCATGGCACTGAGTGCCACATCCAGTCTCTTTTTAAGTATCTCCAGGGATAGAGAATCCACCACTTCCCTGGGCAGCCCATTCCAGTGTTTGATCACCCTCTCAGTAAAGAAATTCTTTCTAATGTCCAACCTAAACCTCCCCCGGCACAACTTGAGACCTCTTGTGCCCTCTTGTCTTGCTGAGAGTTGCCTGGGAAAAGAGACCAACCCCCCCCTGGCTCCAACCTCCTTTCAGGGAGTTGTAGAGAGCAATGAGGTCTCCCCTGAGCCTCCTTCTCCAGGCTGAACAGCCCCAGCTCCCTCAGCCTCTCCTCATAGGATCTGTGCTCGAGTCCCTTCACCAGCCCAGTTGCCTCCTTTGGACCTGCTCCAGGACCTCGATATCCTTCCTGAACTGAGGGGCCCAGAACTGGACACAGGACTCGAGGTGTGGCCTCCCCAGCGCTGAGTACAGGGGCAGAATCACTTCCTGCAAATCTAGCAAAGGATCCTGGCACAGAGAGGAGAATGAAGGCAGGAAACATTCAAACTATATTTCTCCTGAAGCACAATGGTGTAACTGATAACACATTATTAAACTGTGACCACCTCCTCCCCCTCCGTAAGGCAGTAATTGCAGTATTTCTGAGCTAACATCTTCATTTATGAGTGATTGGATCAAAATTACTTGTATTTTTGGATGAAATGAGAGCTGAACAACAACAAAAATTCCCATAAAGACTAACTTGTCATCTATTCTTTCATGCAAAAATATCCTACTAGCTCTAATGCAAAGTATTATTAAACCCGTTAAGATTATTTTAGAATTGGTTGGGTCTAATATCTGACTACACCATATTAAGGCTCATGAAATAAATGAATCTGAAAGCTGAAATTGGTTACACCTGAAATAGTCACAATGATATTTTACCATGAAGTTATGAAAGGTGGGAACTTCCTGAAGTCATTCAAATGGCTGCATTGTACAAAATTGTCTAGCATTGTTGCCATCAATTCCAGACCAAACCCTCTGGTTTTTCTAAGCTCCAACTGTCACCAGTAAAAGTAGAAATTAACTAAATGCTGAAAACATCCTTCATTACATTGCTCCTATGTTGCTGCTGCAGGTGTCTTTGTCACTTGGAATTTCAAGACATTTTCTTCTTGTATGCTTTTCCTTTGGTACCCTTACTGGTCACAGATTTTCTGTCATGAAAGTTTTGTCTAGGTGTCTACAACATATCCTTGTGACTTTAAAGCCAAGGATATAAACTAGAAGTTGGTTTAGAAAATAAAATTATTTTTTAAAATTTCCTAATCTGAACTAAATAACTGCTGACTAAGCTCCTTGAGCATGAACATGTTGTTGCATCAGTAAAATGATGGGTGATACAGTAATGCATGATGTTAGAGGGAGGATACTAGATGAAAAATATTTATATTTAACTGGAATACTAGGTGTTTTAAGGGAAAAGATATCAACATACTCAATGCATTACTTTTCATTGCCAGATGTTGTCCAAGTTCATTGTGAATTTTAAACAATCCAGACTTGCTTATTTCTTCTGGCAACCAAGGCCCATGAAGCCATAAAGGTTGCAGGGGTGATGACATGGGTGTGTGTTAACCAGGTCTCAGTGCATCATATATTTCTTTCTTTTGCAGGACCTGGCATTCAGCAGTCTTAAGGGGTCTCTCAAGTTAATTATCTTTTCCAACATCCTACCAGGCTGGTAAGTATTTTGTAATTTTCCAGATAACAGTGATTCTAAACATGTCAGTACTTTCTGACTGTATGGTATGGGATTCATAAAGGATTGTGTTGAGAAACATTTGGATACTTTGAGAATGGGGTTAGGTGCTGATTTCTATAGAAATAGTCAATAAAGCCCTTCTACTGATCAAGAGCTTGTGAAGCTTGTCTAATGATCTGTTCTGCTTCAGACTTCTGACCTGGGATAACCCATGTCATCTGTTCATGCTGTTTGAGTGTTGTAAGAATAGCCCCACGTTCCTATATATTCTGGCACCAAAGCTATGGGAGCCATGTAAAGACAGACAGCAAGACAGATAAAATAGCTGGGGACAGAGATCACCCCTGGCACATCTCCTGGGCACTGCCCCTCTAAATAATAATCATGCTTCATCCAGGCAGATTTGACTTATGTCTGTTTTCCACACATTGAGCAGCACTGGCTGGATGTATTAAGCCCCAGGTTATTTTGTCATTAGTTTCTTGCATAAAAGGAAAAGAAAATACAGTTAGAGGTGTCCATACAGTGCTCAGGTTATTTGCAGGCAAATGGAAGGGTGGCAAATTATTGGTTCTCAGGTGTCTTACAATGGGCATAGTGAACAGAATTATTCAGGGCAGAGCAGCTTCTTTTCCTTCAGATTCCCTGCCTGCTTTTGCAGATATCTTTTTATGTGTTCCTTTATTGCTATTTTTTAAATTGACAAAGAAAATCCATGATTAAAAACAAAGTCTGTGGAGTGATATTTTTTACTTAAATGTTAGTTAAAGCAGTACAATTAGGATGCTGTAGATGACAGACCACTACAAAGAAGCATTAAAAAAATTAAGAGATGAAGGTAAAGGTAATTCAGAAGATAGGAAATAAATGCTTCATCACATTTCTGAGATTATTCTGTACTCATAGATCCTAAGCTTGTGTGTAGAGGTTTTAACCATGCATACTGAGATAAAATAGCACATTGCCAATGGTAGGCAAGGAAAAAAGTGGCCTATCTGATGATATTCTGCTTTCCAAAACAGAGATGCTAGAAACCACTTTGGAAACCTATTTCATTAAGAAAAAAATTATGTTCCTTGCTGAAATAGGTATGGTGTTTTCAAGCATGACAGAATTAGAGGTAACTTGTAGCCAAATGTCACATTGAAGAAAACACCTTGTTCAAGAACATTCTTTGGTGTTTCATTCCATTGACACCACTGTGCTCTTAATGACTTTGACAAAGGGTATTTAGTTTTTACTGGGAAATGGATGCAAATATATTCTGGTAAATCAAATTGCCAGCATACAAACAAAAGTGACTTTTTTTTTTTTTAACTGGGAATTTAGTTGAGGGAAAAGGCATATTATGAGTAGATAAGTTATTTTGCCATTTTTCACCCTCAGAAAACAAAGCTAAGGCTTAACCTGGATAATCATGTAAAGAATGTACTTTTTAAAACTGCAATTTCACTTCATTCCCCATGCAGTCTGTTTTCTTCCTGGGGCTCTCCCTCCCTCACATTTATGTTCTCATCTAAGAAGAGGAAACCCTGCTATTCCTCACAAGCAGTAGGATTAGGATATGTATCTCTGAGCTCAACTCCACAGATATGGCTTTTAATGGCCCTGCCACTTTGCACAGCCCCTACCCCTCCCTCTGTTATTTTTCCCACCTTTCTGCTTCCTCCAGTTGGAGCAGTGTGGTGGGTTTGATGATAACTGATTTTTCAGGTGGGTTGTTTCCCCCATCCATCTCACTGCACACCTCCCATATGAGTAATATATTTTGGCATTAGCAAGTTTTAACCAAAAAACCCAAAGTAATTATACATTTTCTCTATGTTGAGAGAGGAGGAAAAAACCAACAGAAGAAGTGATTCAGGTTTTCGGGTAATTCTTAAGCCTGATTTTTCAGTGATTGGCTGAATGTTGTTTAGGCATTTCTCAGTGGTTGTGTTTGGAGAGATGGAAGCCTAAGGAAGTTTAAAAGGGGACATGAATTGCCTGCTTAGACTAGTGGCTTAGAATTAAAGTTGGATGGGTGGATCCTTACCAGGCTGTGAAAAATGTAAAAATCAAATTTTCACTTCTTTCAGCACTCCTGTCCCTCTGAAAGCAGCCCAGGTCTGTGTGCCCTAATCATTCAGTACTGAGTATTCTTGATTCCAGCACATTACCTATTAGTCTGTCATGAACACATCAGTCAAGGGAGCAGGAAATGTTAGAGGTAAAAAAAAGCCCTGTAAGCATCTCCTTCCAGGCCTGATGGTGTTTGAAATGCTTGACTGTTTTCTAAAAATATAGTGTAGTTAAACTGTGATAAACTACGCATCTTTCAAAAATATAGTTAGGTCTTGCCATGCATATGGGTGTTCTATAATGGCTAGGGAAAAAAAAATATTCATTTTGTTATACCAGTAGAAATTTGGAGTCATGCCAATTTCTGTAGATAAAAAAGTGGCCTGAATCTGTCCCACAAAGTACTGTGCTTAGCACTTTAATGTCTGCAATATAAAGTATCTAAAAGGGATCTTGGTGTGCTCCTTTAATACAGAATAAGACCCATTTATCAAAAAACTACATCAACTTTTAAAAATGTTCTTAAGATAGTACAAAGATAATTGGGTAACATTTCTTGACATTAGAATACATGTTCCTATGAGCACAACTGCCTGAATTTAGACATATCCTGTGACCTAAGTTAACATCTGAGATGAAAGTAGTAGTTGAATTAAGTTATAATTAAAGGACACTCATAAACTTTGTGTGCAGGGAAATAGAGTATGTTTCTCACCCCTACTAAATTTGAGACAGCTGCAAGGCCCTGGCATCATGAAGGCATTTTCAGACATCAAACTCCAAGCATGTGAACAGCGAGTGAAAAATGTGATGACAGGAGGAGAGAGGCCCAAGTAACCACAGTGCACCAAAGGATCTGTTTGCTAATGACGTGTTTGTTTTAGACCAAAAGTTTATTATTGCAGTCAGGAAAGATAGGAGTTGACTTGCACACGCATTTTGTGGCAGTGTTGGCCAAAGTTTGTACTAACAGGTTTTGCAGGAGAAAAAGTTTACAATGAAAAGTGACTTTGTGGTAACTGGATCTTAAAGCTTGCAAAATACTGACTGCCAGCAGCTGGAACACAGAGCAGCATCCCCTGAAATGCATTGGACATGAGAAAAAGTTTTGTGCAGGTGGAACTGGCTTTCTGGCACTGCTTTGCTGATTACTCAAGATCCTGTCTGTGCCATGGATTTTCATCTGTCAGTGGTGTTTGCACTAAGTTGTGTAACTGCTTCTTAATGCCTGTTACGTAAGGATGCATGGATTGCAGCTCCATGAGGTGTCCTGCACAAGTCACAACTGATAATGTAAGCATGGCTTCAAAGGTTATTCTCGGTTGAATTAATTTTACATTTATCAAAATCCTCCCTACAGAAGTCAAGTACTTGATTTCTACAGAAGGAGAGAACAGAAGTTCAAACAGGACTCAGAAAGTCTGTAGCTGTGGTTGTGCTGTAATACAGTAATTTTTTGTGATATTTTTACCATATCTTACCTGTGTGATGCAGCTTTCCTGTTATGGGTGGGAGTTTCACCACTGACTTTTGAATGCTATGATTTTACCCTGAGGGTCTCAGGCTATTTCAGTTAAAATACAGTAAGATCTACATAAGGAGACATAAGAAGAAGACTTACCCAATGGTCATAAGTTACATCTACTGTGTTAGCCCTTTTTCTTGTATTTAGTCTAATTAGGCTAAGTCAGGATCTGTACTGGGGAAAGAGTCTTGGATGCTGCACTAAATACAGTGTTTAGCCTAGGATAGGAGAAATGGAACAGATGGGGTGAGGAATCCTAGTTTAGCAAAAATGAAAAAAGCATTTACATCCAAGTCAGAAGTATCATAGACAGAGTTGCAATCTGAAAAGTTGTTAGCTATAATAATGCTTACCTCCTTTCCTTCTCTAACACTAATTTAACAGCTTTCTAAATGGTTATTTTACCCCAAGTTAGACTTAAGGCATTTCTTCGTTGTGCTCCATCAGCATATATTGTCTGGTCTGGTCCCCTGAAAATGCATGACTTGCTTGGTATGGAGCCTTTTTTGAATTCTGAATATCAACTGACCACACAAACAAGAGATGTGGCACATCCGTGGTCAGAAATCATCTCATGTAGATTTGCAGGAAGAACAGACAGAACAAAGAAGCAGACAGAGGATCATGCGACTGACCACAGAGTCTGGCATTCAGACTCTGAGCATGTATTCTTCTGCTTCCAAATTTTGCAAGTACAGATATGGATGACTTTTTCTCCAGATCTGCCTGACCCAGGTTTTATGAGATTCAACCAGGCCTAGGTTGAATGAAATAAATCATGGAATAAAATAATAAATCATGAAGAGCTGATCAGGAGTAGATAACATATCTATGCTAATACTTGAAATATTAGTTAAATTATAGTAGCGAAGACATTTTTAGACGCAAGTTTTCCTAGTGTAAACAATGAGATTTTGCTCCATCTTTCATCATACTAGGATTATTGATAGTACCTCCTGGCCCAGATCTACCAGAAGAGCTGAAACTGAACGAGGAAATGGACAAAAATCTCAGGATGAACCCACAATTTAGTCTGGTCCCAAGGCTGATATTTGCCCCATATACCTCCTGAAAGGCTGCAGAAACTGTTAACTCCATAGGAGCCTTCTCCAGTTCCCAGTCTGGCCAGTGCTTATCCAGTTTCTCAGTGTTCCACCATGACCTCATAGCTCACACAGGTTTTCTTTCCTATGGGTGTTTTCCCTGAGAAATTTCTAGAGAGAAGGATCCTTCTTGCTCATTGTTTCTGTCAACCACCATTAGCCTTTAAAGAATATTCTATACCTGTTATAGTGTGAAGCCATCTGCTTAGAAGATGGATAGCCCACACTCAACATAGTACTGTAGATAATGTTATATACCATTTTAATGAGAACAGTTTCCTAATAATACATAAATAAACTTTATTTTTCTAGGAAATATTGTGGGAAATACTTGCCTTTCTCCTGTGGCATATTGGTGGCTTATAGAATCATAGAATTATAGAATTGGCTGGGTTGGAAGGGACCTCAGAGATCATCAAGTCCAACCCTTGATCCACTCCCGCTGCAGTTCCCAGCCCATGGCACTGAGTGCCACATCCAGGCTCTTTTTAAATATCTCCAGGGATGGAGAATCCACCACTTCCCTGGGCAGCCCATTCCAATGCTTGATGATTAACTTAAGCTTCAATATTATTTTTTCTCCATTTCTAACTAATGAGAATGACAATTTATAACAAAAATGTTGTTGTCTTCTAGGTGCCCTCTTGCATACAATCACTTCTGCATAGTTTTTGCTCCCCCAAAACATCAATTTTTTTCTTCAGTTCCCATTTAATTGGTAGAAGTGTAACACGAGAAAATGTGAAGAAAGTTCTTTGGTGAAAAATGGTGGTGGAGAAATATGACTCAGCTTGAGATATGGAGCTCAGTTTGGTCCTGGAGACAGTGTAGTAGCACAGGTAGAAAAAGAGAAGAAAACCTTTTGTAAGGAAAATGCCCATCTGGTATATTCTGACCACTGTTAACAGAATGCACATTCTGTTATCTGAATGCACATTCAAAGTGCACAAGCCTGCCCATTACTTTTTGTACTTCATAAAATCAGACTGGTGTAGTCAATCAGTAACACTGAAAATTTAGAAGTTCAACCACAAAATGCAGAAGTGGTAACCAGGTTTACTAGGTTTCTTTCCCAGCTCATCAGAAGAAATAAGACACTTGCTTCAAGAGGCTCCTCATCTTGCCTTTAAACCTGAATTCTGTCAGTTATGCCAATTCAATTATCCCTTTATGCCAATTTTATTCTTACCTGAACTACTGTGACACTTCTGGTAAATCATGCTGATGGACAGGTGCTCACATTTGCCCAATCTTTTAGTCTGGATGAAATGTGTTGTGTGTAATTTTGTGTCTTTGCAAGGCAGGTGTTTTAAAGGCAAAAACTGATATAACCTTCTCTTGTACCTCAGGTTGGCTTGATTATGTCCTAATGAAAGGCATCAATCCTTTCCCCAAAACACCCAGCTCAAAACACCCCTGCCATACAGCCTAGGATGCTTTGTTCTCACTATAGTAAAGTTAAAAAAAAAAAAAGAACCCTCCAGAAACCACTGTTCCTTTAGCCCTGCTGTAGGAGAATGAGAGGGAAAAGTGCATTAAAATAAGGAAGGCACACATGCTCCTGCCTTGTCCTACATCTGAAAGAGCTGTGGAGTGACTCAGTCCCAAGCCCACAAACAGCTTTATAAAACCAGCTTGTCATGCTAGGCTACATGTAATTTTCCTGAAGCAATGTTTGGTCTGGTGTGAAATACCAAGCTAGTAATGTGCACTGCTCTTTTATCAAGGGGCAAGGCCAGAGCAGCCAAAATATCATCTCTTAGCAAGGTGTGATGTCCTTTTCAAGACCTCTGCCATTCCAGGTAAATTTCGTGGATTAATTAAGCAATTTAATAGTTAAGGGTATACATAATATTTCTGCTCTCACAAAGATGTAAGATCCTTGAGAAAGTATTAGGTTATGCTTGAAACAGTTAAAAAAAAAAAACCTAAATTAGTATGTTTTGAGTTGAAACTCTGTTATTTTGTAACTGAAAGGTCTGCTTTTGCTGGGGCGATTGGGATCCTTTTTTCTGAAACAATCACTGATAGTTTGTGAAATACAGCACTGCCATACAAATGTTGGCTGGGTCTTAGGACTTGAACAAAGACATTTCTCTGCAGTTCCCAGATTCAGGGCACACATAAGTGGGAGTGGGAAAAAAATGCTTTTGTTTGGGAAACACACTGTGGGAAAATTGCTTAACGTGATTTGAATGTCAGGACTGGAATGTGACAACTGGTGTAGCCAGAGTAGTGCAAAGAAAAGGCCAAAGACAAAAAATTACTTTGTCAGGTTTTGCAGTTATTTTCGTAGTGCTGAAACAAAACATGTGGTTTCCTTCTTGTTGATTGTGTTCATAGATAAAATTTCAGCTACATAAAGTTAGTTGTACCTATATCTTTGATAAACTAAAGCCTGGAGGGTTGTTATTAGTAGTGAGACAGACTTAAGGAGAAAAAAAATCACTACAAACCCCAAAACTATATCTAGAAATCTATGGGAAGTTTTAGTTCCTGTTTACTTCTTGCCAGATTCAAATCAGCAAATCCATTTTGTTGCCTGAGTAAATTGAGATGGGGGTTGCTGCCCTTTGAAGATGGCTTGGAGATGGCTTGCTCTTCACCTGCAAAAGAGATAATCAAACAGGATATTGGAAAATACTAACTCTGTAAAGCCTTCATTGGAATATACAGCAGCCTGCATCAGAATCACACCATCAGGTCAGAACAGGTGCCTTGACACATTCCTAACCCTTCCAAGATGGGTGCCAAGGAAGGCTCCAAAATTCTGAGAAAATTTCCCAACGAACAGGTTGTGTATATTCTGTGTCAAATATATTAGGACTTTTCCAGTGGCTCAAATGGCAGCTACTTGATTAAGATCCCAAATAGTAGAGGGTAGGGGTGGGACGTAATGTGAATGAACACCTGGGTCATAAAATCTGTTGCAAAAACTTATGTGTGCTGGCAGCTGACAAAGCTGTCTGTGATCCCAACTTCCAATATCTACTGTGCTTTAAATTAAAAAACATGAAAAGTCATTCTAAAGCCAACCACTGCACAACAGAGCAAACTTGAGCAGTGAAAACTGCCTGCTTTTTAGGTACTGACAGAAGACTTGCCTAGCATCTCCTAATAATTATGGCTTGTGCTATTCTAGAACAATTTTAATCTCTCAAGCATGAGTCACAGAAAATTTGATAAGATCACGATTTTGTGATTTTTTTAATGAGATGCCTTTTTTTCCAAAATGGTCCATCCTGCTCTCAGCTCTCAGATAGATGTCTTTATTTCTATTCCTGTTCCTTGGTTATTTGTGTTGAGGGCTAGAAAGCATCCCTGTTTTCTATCTGATTTTCTGAGGGCACCAGATGGGTAGAAACTCTTCTGTCCGTCTTCTGCAGGGAAGTTGACAAGAAGGATAAGTCCATTTATCTTTATGTAAAAGAATTAGTGAAACTTGAAATATCTGCAATCACAAAATGATATTCCCTACACATCCTGATTTTTAATGATTGACAAATGACTGATGTATTTGAGGTATCCAGCAGTATTTAGGCCTATATAGAGTAAATTCGTTGTTTCATCTGTGTTATATTTCAGATAAAATCAACTCTTAGGCAAAATGTCAGCTTTGCAAGTACCCTCAACAAACAAAAGCAGGGAACTGAAATAACAACCCTTACAAAATGTGCCACTTATTCATGGCAAGCACATTGCTATGGCAGAAAATTGCTTAAGGCCTGAATATGGAATAATCTAGTTCCAAATTCAGTCATTCAGTATTCCTAAACTAAAAATGTGGAAAATCTCTTTGGATAGTTAAGATTTTCTCATCTGTATGTGTTACTAGTATGTGTGTAATTGCTTCATTATTATACGGTGCTAAGTTTTCAAAGTGGAAAAGTTTTATTTCGTTTTAACCCAACAGTGCTTTCTGTTAGAGCAAAAGCCTTTTTTGTACTAATCTAAGCAACATGTTCAAAGGGAAAGGTAGGAGCAACTTGGGCTGAAATGCCATTTTCAAAATTAGAGTAATATATGTAATATTTGGATGAGAAGAAACTACAGAAACAGTATATTACACAGGAGTCACTGTACTCTTAATGAATTTTGCATTTGGTCTCAAGTTAAGGCAGATGAAATAGAAGAAATAATTTGTCTCCAAAGGAGATATAAAGTACACTCAAAGCATTTCAATGTACAGTCTTATCAGTCCATTTCATGGTCACTTGCCACTCTCAGATACTCTTAGTATATTGTACAGCAATGGCAATACTGCTGACATTGAGTTCTGGAGCTGCCAAATTGCATATTTGTTATCATTCATAGTCATGTGAGGTCAAGTTCGGTCACTGCCAACAAAGAACCTTTGTCTGGCTCATTACTCCCTTCTCATGCAGCTTTTGTTTTCCTCACTTTTGTAGCACTCCCCGGGTTGAAAGTTTCTTTTAAAGAGGATGCTGTGTACTCTTTTGTAAACGTGTCTCCTTTACTAAAAGTGACATCATGGGAATCGCTGGAAGCGAACTGGGAGCACAGACCCGGGGCAGAGGCGATGTGAAAAAAAGTCCCCCTCGTCCCTTCTCCCTCCTCCTCCTCCTCCTCCTCACAGCATTTTCTAAGGAACAGGTACTTTGTTGCACTTCGTTGGAAGCATCTTGAGGAATTTAAGCATAGAAAGGACTAAGCATTATTTTTTTTTAAACAAAGAGTCCTGCAAGCTCTTTCTCATTTGCAGGCTGCTCTGCACGATGTGGTCAGGAGCTTATTCATACAAAGCCAGGGTTCTGCTGGGTTGCCATCATATGCAAATCATTTCCCTGGACTCCTTGGCACAGTGAACACCCCAGTTTAAGTTTAAAAAGAAGGATTGCAAAACTCAGGCTTGCTCCCACTCTTACTGGGATAAGTGGCAAGCCTCCCATTGGCTTCAGTCGCAGCAGGATAGAGCCTCTCTTCTCTGGAAGTGGGACCCAGCAGTATTTGAGCTTTTTGAAGCTCATGCAGCTCTGAAAGTCTGTTCTTTTAAGGCATTCCAAAGTTTTCCCCATTTGCTTGATCCCATGGCAACACAACACCACCACCAAGCTCCCAATACTGAAATGAGATTTTACTACTAAGCCTGAGCATTTACAAGTGTATCCTGTAAAAAAAACCAAAAACCTTGCTGAGCTGCAATTGCCATTGCACTTATTCTGCACCCTTTTCAGATGAGTGACAAAATTAGCTCTGGATTTATTTTACTGTAAACTAAGAACTTATGAATGTTAGGAAAAAAAAAGGAAACTGCTTTACAACCGTACCAGAAACAATATTTTTTTTTCCTCCCAGAATTTTTTGAGTAAAACAGCATTTACTGTACAGTCTAGGGAACAGCCTAAGAAGTTTTCTCACAAATTATATTAAAATCAGACTCTAGAGACTGCATAAAATGATGATAAGGCTTGATGATGAGGGTTTCATTCTGATTCATTCCGATTTCTGCATTACTTATATCACAGAACTTACCACTTTGCAACCTAAAAAAATATACCAGTGTAAAAGTGTGCAAGAAAAAAATATCAGAAGATCCATGTTAGATTCTGAATATACTGGAGTTTCTCATTCCCAGAGGGAAGGAAAGCAGACAAGCTTGCTTCACACTTGCTAGCTGAGAGTTTGCTCTGAGTTACCTTATAGCACACTAGAGTACTATACTATACTTGTTCTAGCACACAGAGTACTACAGCAAGTACTCTGTTTGATCCCCTATTTTTATGTGTGAAAAGGGAAAAAAATTGTTTTCCATACCTATAGAAAGTAAAATTGTGTGTAAGCAGTTATCAGTGGGTCAAGTACCTACCAAGAAGTTCCTATATAACAATACAAATGAAGTTATTAGACAGTGCTTACAATTTTAATAGCCTTACTTTCTGTGCAGACACTGGGTGTAACCATTCATTACCATTTTTGTTAGATTCAGTTTTCAAATTATGCAGCTGTTAAATCATCCCCTCCAACGTTAGTTCCAAGATCAGGTTTTCCACTTTAGTCACAGCTGAAGGTTCCCTCATTGCCCACAGTCTCACTCCTGCAAACAAACCCATCCTGCCTCGGGAAGTGGTGGATTCTCCATCCCTGGAGATATTTAAAAAGAGACTGGATGTGGCACTCAGTGCCATGGGCTGGGAACTGCAGCGGGAGTGGATCAAGGGTTGGACTTGATGATCTCTGAGGTCCCTTCCAACCCAGCCAATTCTATGATTCTGTGATTCTATGATCCCACAGGCAATGATCCGGATACGGGCTGCAGGGTGATATTGGGGCTTTGACTGCTTTTGAGGCCTGCTTTTTGTGTAAAGAGAGTTACAAATATCTGTGATGCAACAGTGGATTTCACTTCTCTGAGTGGAGTTCAGAGTTTTCCCTTCTAATTGATTCTTCTCATTGATTGATGAGAAGCTCAGCATGAGCCTCTGGTGCACTCAGGAAGCTCAGAAGGACAACTGTATCCTAGGATGTATCAAGAGGAATGTGGCCAGCAGATCAAGAGAGGTGATTCTCCTGCTCTATTTTGCACTTGTAAGACCCCATCTTGAGTACTACATCCAGTTCTGGTGTCTCCACCATAAGAAGGACCTAAGTATGTTGGAATGAGTCCAGAGGAGGGCCACAAAGATGACCCAGGGTCTGGAGAACCTCTGCTATGAGGAGAGGGTGAGGGAGCTGGGATTGTTCAGCCTGAAGAAGAGAAAACTCCAAGGGGACCTTTTAGCTGCCTTCCAGTACCTGAAGCTGGAAAGCTGGAAAGGGACTTTTCCTAAGTGTTCAGTGATCAGACAAGGGGAAATGGTTTTAAACTGAAGGAGAATAGGTTTAGACTAGATCTTAGGGAGTTCTTCAGCATGAGAATGGTGAGACGGCCACAGATTGCCCAGAGAAGCTGTGGATGCCCCATCCCTGGAGGTGTTCAAGGCCAGGTTGGATGAGGCTTTGAGCAACCTTGTCTACATGAGAGGCATCCCTTGTTTGTGGCAGGGAGGTTGTAGAGGATGTCTAAGGTCCCCTCCAGCCATCCTATGATTCTATGATAATGTTTTTGGTGCACCTAGGAAAAAACTCCACGCAGTCCTGAGTACAAGATGGGAGACATCTCCTTTCTCTGATGTCCACAACTTTGCCAAGTCAATGAGATGCTCATTAGATGCAAAGATGAGACAAGGATGTAATAACTGAGATTACAAAAATCTCATAAATCTTGACAGTACCATTGTGGCTGCTGGCAAAACTTTTATGTAGTTTCTTCCCATACAGATGGCCTCCTGAGCTAGGCTCTGATTAGTGAACAAGTTACAAATCTATTTAGCTGCAGTAGACCCAGATGAAAGCAGAATCTGCCCCCTCTTTCCTGGCTGACCTTCAGTAAATCAAGAAAGAAAAAGTTGATATCAAGTCAAAACCTTTGTTGTAAAGCTGGAGAGTTATGGGTTTGTATTTCAGAACTGGCCACTATTTTGCTTTTCAAGACCAAAACTTGGAAGTGGGTGTTTGGCATGATTTCAAACAGCTCTCCTTCATGAGAACTGACACATGGAACTGAATCTGAAATTCTTGATGCAGATGCTGTGAAAACTGGGAGAATACTTCAGTATGTGAATGTGCTCTAGGAGATGCAATTAGAGATTGTCCTTTGTCTATACAAAATGGGATGCCCTAGAAAACGGTGCCTTGCTACACACTGTGCACAAGTGCTGCTGTGTATTGTGATGAGTTGCAAACTTTGAGATGAATTGTACATTTCACTAGATCACATCTTACTGGAATTTTTTTTGTGTGTGTGCTTTGAAATTCCACAGTCCTTGCATCAAAATATATTATTTTTTTCTTGCTAAATGGAGGAAAATTCAATTCTAAAATATCTTCTGGCACATAAAAGGCAGAACACTCTTCATAAAGCATCAGCTCTAATACCCCAGTGGTACTCCCAGGGCAGTTTGAGTTTGGTCTCTCAAATCTCACGCATTTTCTTTTATGTGTGAAGAAGCACGTGTGATTCTTGCTTAACAGTTCTCACTTCTAATGAATTCAATTTGACATCTAGAAGTGAAACCTCTAGAAGAACACCTCCTTGGGTTACTTAAATTTGTAAGCAGGCTATTTGCATGAACAGAAAGTGATGTCGGGTACTTTGTCACTTTATTCCCGTGTTGCCTTGCTTTAAAGAACAGTGAAGACTCAGACGTTCAAAGCCTCTCCATAGGTCTGTACCTCAACTCAAACCACAGAAGGACTATCTTTAAATAGCCCAAGACTGCCAAAGCCAAAAAACACTTAGCCCATGTTTGTTTATACGCAGCAACCTCGATCAACATTTACTTTTCCGCTCAGTAAAAGGCAAACGGGCACTGCTGCAAGGCCAGGTAAGGCAGATCGATACCTGTCCAGAAGTTTCTGCAATTGTTCTCATTTAAACTGCAACTCCACTGCGGCTCACAGTCGCTGTCAACCCTTCTAAGCCACGATTTTACACAACTTTGCCAGCGGTTTTTATTTTTAGCGGCTGGGATGTGAAAGAGAAATAACCGGTAGTCACTTCTATCGCCAAGAGGAGGGAGAGGGGGTTTGCGGTTCGGTTCGGTTCGGTGGCGGAAAGGGCTGTGGAACGATGCCCCTGCAGCTGCGGCGGCAGCTGGCACGGAGTGGGGAGGCCGCGCCGGGCTGCGGCTCCGGGCCGGGGCTGCTCAGGGCAGGCAGCGGGTGAAGGCCTCGCCGAGGAGCGGGAGGGAGGTCAGCAGCGAGGCCCCGGGACTGTTACCGGCGGGACTCGGCGAGGGGCAGGTGGAGGAGGATGCGGCGGCCCCGCACCATGGCGACGGGCGCTCAGGAAGTCGCGTCAGGCCCGTCGCCACGGCGAGGCCCGGCGGGCGGACAGGGGAAGGGGGGGAACGATCGCAGTGGGCCCCATGGTGCTGGAGGGGACCTGGGCGGGAGCCGGGAGCCGGGATACAGCCGGAACCGGTGCCGGCGGTACTGCCCCGGGTGGCGGGGCAGGGCGAGGGGCTGCCGCGTGGCGGGAGGGGGCGGGCCGCTGCCGGCAACCGCGCAGCGTGGGAGGAGCGGCCGGGTCCCTGTCACTGTGCCCTCTGACAGGGAAGCGGCGGCGCGGCGGGTCCCAGCGGCTGCCAAGGAGTCGAGCGGGACGCAGGTGTGCGGCGGGAGCGCTTGGGGCTGCGAGGGCTGCGGGGCAGAGGCGCGGGGGCCGGTGCCGGCGGTGGGAGCCCAACCCCCTGGCTGGCGGAGTCGCGGGGGGCCGGCCCCTTGGCAGCGGCGGTGTCCGGGGACGCTCCACACCCGCCACCCGTGCTCAGCCGC